>NC_081183.1:59429045-59729045 GCF_029867415.1 Vicia villosa | reverse complement strand
CCCATTGAATTCTCAAGCATTGTGAGGTACATAATCAGAGGTCTTCCCTCAGCTGGAGGGAGCAAAATGGGGGGTTCAAGCAAATATTCTTTGATGTTGTCAAAAGCTTTCTGACAATCTTCATTCCACACACATCCCTGATTTTTCTTTAACAACTTGAAGATTGGTTTACAGGTAGCAGTCATATTGGAAATGAACCTGGAGATATAATTCAAATGTCCGAGGAAACCTCTCACTTGTATCTCAGTCTTTGGTGGTGGCATTTCCTGAATTGCCTTGACTTTATCAGGATCCACTTTAATTCCCTTCTGACTGACAACGAAACCCAATAATTTTCCGGAACGGACACCAAAAGTGCATTTGTTTGGATTTAAGCGGAGACGATACTTTCTCAAACGCTGAAACAACTTTAAAAGATCCTCCATGTGCCCTTCTTCTGACTGGGACTTGGCAATCATGTCATCCACATAAACCTCAATCTCTTTGTGCATCATGTCATGGAAAAGAGTAGTCATGGCCCTCAGATATGTTGCGCCAGCATTCTTTAACCCAAAAGGCATTACTTTGTAGCAGAACGTTCCCCATGGTGTAATAAAGGTTGTCTTTTCCTTGTCTTCAGGTGCCATCTTAATCTGGTTGTATCCTGAAAAACCATCCATGAAGGAGAAAACCTCGAACTTTGCCGTACTATCTACCAATATATCAATGTAAGGTAGAGGAAAATCATCTTTTGGATTGGATTTATTCAAATATCTATAATCAACACACATGCGAACTTTTCCGTCTTTCTTTGGCACAGGCACAATATTGGCAATCCATTGAGGATATACAGAAGTGACAAGGAAACCTGCGTCAATCTCTTTCAAGACCTCATTCTTAATCTTCTCCGCCATATCGGGATGACTTCTTCTTAGCTTTTGCTTGATAGGAGGACATTCTGGTTTCAATGGCAAACGATGCTCCACAATATATGTGTCCAACTCAGGCATGTCTTGGTAGGACCATGCAAAAATGTCAACATACTCTTTAAGAAGCTCTACAATCCTCTTCTTAACATCTTGACCAAGCAGTGCCCCAATCTTGACTTCCTTCTTATCCTCTTCGGAACCCAAGTTGATGACTTCTAATGGCTCTTTATACGGCTGAATGGTGTCTTCCTCATGCTCAAGCAGTCGGGAAATCTCATCAGGAATACGTACATCACTCTCTTCTTCCGCCTCATACACAGGATACTCGAAGTTAGGAGAGGGTGCAGGGTCATTACTTTCAACGGTTTTATTGATTAATCTGCACAAGTGATTATTATTTCAGGAAAAGGAAAGATATATGCAAACATGTAATCGTGCAGATTGTGAAAACATATTTTTTAAAGGTTTTTTGTGTTACCACTTTCAAGAAAAAGAAAAAAGGTAAAAAGCACATATATGCAGAAACAAAATGACTTTTATTGATGATTTTAATGTTTAAAACAAACAGAAAAAAGCCCCAACAACTTCACTTTCATCTTGGGCAGAACGAAAGGATTTTTGAAAAACATAAAAGCAAATTACTTTGAAGCATGAGTACAATCAGGAACATCAATGATGATCCAATTCTTGATCATCTCCCTACAGGTCACAAAGTTGGGCACTTCTGGCTCTGGTTCATCTTCAATGATAGCGTCCACTTCTGGAGGAGTTGGATGTAGGAACCTAGCACTATGGAATATCTCCTGATAAGGACGAAAAGAAGACTCAGGCTTCATCATAGACTTGTCTAAGGCAGAAAATCCCAAACCAACTCTATTCTTGTTCTCTTGTAGACTCACCACTTGTCCGCATACTCCTGAGTGTCCATTCTGAACCACCAGTTGAGCTTCTTTGAAGGAGGAAATGGAAGCTTCATCCTTTTTGGATTCATCATTAACAGACAGGGCTTGAAATGCAGTTCCAATGACCATTTCATCAGCTTCTATGGCACGGAATGAAGAGAGATGACTAATCAGCAAAGCTTGTTCTCCATTCACGACAACCAGCTTTCCTTCTTTCACAAATTTCAACTTCTGGTGAAGAGTCAAAGTAACTGCCCCAGCTTCATGGATCCATGGGCGTCCCAATAAATAACTGTATGGAGGAAAGATGTCCATCACTTGAAAAGTAATCTTGAAGACAAACGGTCCAATACTAATAGGCAAATCAACCACTCCGACCACTGATTTCTTTGATCCATCGAAAGCTTTGACAATCACATTGCTAAATCTCATTGGCGTACCACCATAAGATAGCTTAGCAAGAGTGGATTTTGGCATGACATTCAGCGATGAGCCAGTATCGATTAACACATTAGACATTGAGTCCTCCTTGCAACTGACAGAGATGTGCAAAGCCAGATTATGATTTCTTCCTTCCTCAGGAAAATCTTTATCACTGAAGCTCAAATTGTTACACGCAGTGATATTACTCACAACCCCATTAAACTGATCCAACATCACATCATGATCCACAAAGGCTTGATCAAGTATCTTCATCAAAGAATCCCTATGAGCAGGAGAACTCGTCAGTAGTTCCATTATAGAGATCTTATACGGCGTGCGATGCAACTGATCCGCGATCTTATAATCACTCATCTTGATAAGCTTCAAAATCTCATCCATTTCCTTTCCTGAAGACGACCCATCATTAAATTTTGTCGCATCATTCACAGGCACTTGAGTAGGGTTCCTCTGGACATCCATAATTGCTTGGGGCTGAGTAAAAACTCGTCCACTTCTAGTCACTCTACTAACATCTGCTATATTCTCAACAGAAGACAGAGGCTTAATCTCGACTTCTTTTCCAGCTTCCAGCATGGTGGCATTGTATCTGTAGGGTATAGCTTTATCAGAGCTATAAGGTACAGACCCAGGCAGACATATCACAAGAGGTTCTACATCAGCCTTTCCATAATAACCAATTTCTACACATTCTGGAATTTCAAAGCACGACTCGATCACATTGACATCATTTTCATCTCTATCCCTCAGAATATCAATGAGCCTTTAATCTATCATCTCTTGTAAGTCTCTTCATACAACGTAACATCCTCGAGGATTGACTGAACAAATCCTACAAGCAGCGTGATTATGCTCATAATGACTGTATTCACACAGAGTGGCATGCATCTCTACCAATGATCCTCTGATGCATTCCACACGATAAATCTTATACTTCCTAAGACATCCATACACCATATTCACAACAGACGCTTCATTAGTCGGCAATGGATTATTCTGCACATTTGGGCCAACATGACAGAAGGAAAGCATACCAAAACGGACCAGTCTCTAAACTTCATTCTTTAGAGGCCAGCAATTCTCTAAATCATGCCCCAGAGCATTCTGATGAAAAGCACAAGTGGCATCAGCTTTATACCATCAAGGGAGTTTCTCTGGAACAGGAGGTGGTGACCTTGGTTGAACCAACTTCTTATGAATTAGAGCAGGATACAATTTAGTGTACATCATGGGGATTGGATCAAAGCTAACTCGAGGATATGGATTCCGCCTTGCTGGTTGTTGATTAACAGGAACTACAGGCACTGAATTCACAACAAGAGTCACTGATGCCACTTGTTGAGGTTGATTTCTGGATCGACCATTCCTCCCATGAGAAACAGCATTAGCATCAGATTCCTTCTTCTTATGGAAAGAAGAACCATACTTCTTCGCACCACCAGACGGATTGTCATTCTGAACCAGACGACCTTGTCGCACAACTTCTTCCTGTCTAACACCCATACCCACCATTTCAGTGAAGTCTACAAGAGCACTCGCAATCATTTTCTCATAATAAAATGGGCCAAGAGTTTTCAAGAAAATCTTAGTCATCTCTTTCTCTTCCATCGGAGGAATCACTTGGGCGGCAACCTCACGCCATCTCTAAGCATATTCCTTAAAGGATTCCTTTTCTTTCTGCATCATAGCTCGTAGTTGATCTTGATCAGGAGCCATGTCCATATTATACTTATATTGCTTCACAAATGCCTCAGCTAAGTCATTAAAAGTGCGAATATGGGTGCTATCAAGGCCCATATACCACTTTGAAGCAGCTCCAGTCAAACTATCTTGGAAATAATGGATCAACAGACGTTGATCATCGGTGTGAGTGGACATCTTCCTTACATACATCACCAAATGTGCCTGAGGACAGGAATTTCCCTTATAATTCTCGAATTCAGGAAACTTGAACTTAGCAGGTACTTTCACATTGGGAACAAGGCAAGATCATGCACATTCTTCCCAAACAACTCTTTCCCACGCAGGGCTTTCATCTCTTTCTGCAATTCTTCAAACTGATCTTGAAATCCATCTATTCTATCATAGATGCCAACGCTCTCACTTGGTGCATCGTTATGATAAATGGGTTCGGGAGCAAAAGGACCAGTGTGCACAATAGGATGTGTATTAACCATGATAGGAGTCATGGGATGATTCATTTCAGGAGCAGACAAAAAACCTTCAGGCATGCCCAGGAATATCCATTAGGCATACGTTGCTGAGTAGCACCAACAGGAACAGCAGGAATTGTTGTAGCAGCAATTTCAGAAATCACAGTAGCCTGACCCTGAGCTTGGGCATTGGGAGGAGGAACTTGATTCTGGTTCTGATTCTGAGCAGCCATCAATGTCTCAACTAGAGCAGTGAGACGTTCCACACCAGATCTCAAAGTAACAACCTTTTCATGTAGCTCACGATTCTCTTGTTCAAGACCTTCCATTTTCTTCTTGCAGTTAGCTTGAGTGTTATACCGGTGAGACAGCTTGATTCTGTATAAAGAACACTGAATAAGACCTCGGGAATACTCTCGGAAGCAAGACCAAAATGCGGAATGATGCATAAAATGCAATGCAAATGATTTTTATTGGTTTTCAAGGAACTTTAAGACATTAATTGTAAACATTAGCAAAAACAACATAAAACATAACATCATTCTTTCATTAGTAATGGAAAAGCTTACAAAAGGATTCAAAGATCCAAGATTACAAAACAACGGAAAAACTAAAAACTAGGAGGGAACACTTTTGACGAGGATCCAACTCCTCTCTGCAGCTTCCTACAAAGCTTTTCCAATTCGTCTTCATAAAAGGCCTTCAAATGAGTCTTCTCGACCATCAGCTTATCAGCAACTTCCTTCCATGTAACTGAATCTTCATGACTACCAGAGGAAAATAAATCCTCTTGTTGTCTCTTCCTCTTTTCCCGTGTTGTTGAAGTAGCTCTTCCTGACGACGGATTTGTTCATCCTTTTCCAACAACCACTCATCTTGGATATAAAGCATTTCGTCCTTTTCTTTCAAATGTACCTTCAACTCTTTATTCTCCATTTCCGAAGCATGAAACTTCTTCTCCCAAGCATCTCTTTCCGATCTTAACTTAGCCACGAGCTTTAGGTGCTCTTCACTACTCTCGATGGGAATAGTGAAAGACAATGGTGGAGTAATGAGTAGAGAAGGCTCCTCGAGTAAGTAAGGCATCTGAAAGGTGTGAGCTCTAGCTTGGACCCAATCGGTATAGTCTTCGAGAGCAACACATTGCTTCTTTCCCAAATGTCTCCTCCTATCGATATGGTGCAAAGCACGCACAAACCGATTTCTCATATCCGAATCTCCATCCTGATTAAGATAGAAGATTCCTGACACAAGAATACTAGCAGGTCGTTCCTTCATGGGGTAACAAAATTGACGCCTTGCCCAAACTTGATCTTCAAGTCCTCAAGGAGCTCCAAATCTAAACCCACGAATTTATGACATTTATTTGATTTTTTTATTGAATTTGTTCACTTAAAATGTGATTTAAATCAAATAATTTGGGAAATATGCAAAGATTTTATTTCAAGGAGATTTTCAATCAGGACCAAGCTTTAAAATATGCCACAATTCTGTCCAAATTCGTGCAAAAATATATTGATGAAAAAAGATTGAAATAGGACATTTTTAGAAATATTTACAAATCAAATTTCTTCAATTTCTCAATCATGGATTCAAGAAGATTTGTTCCTGTTTTGTTGACCTAATCATACTCCTATATATACATAACATTCACAAACCTCAAGGATGATTTTTAGAGAGTGACAAGAACCCTAACAAAGCTTATAAAACTCAAGAAAATTCCAAAATCGAATTTCTAATTGCAGGCCGATTCAAGAGGAATTAAGCATCCAAACACCTTCTGTGATCCTCCCTGAAGGTGTCTCAATCCTTTCCAAGTTTTGAATCATCAAGAACACGTGCCCAGAATTCAAGATTTGCATCGGTTTTTAAGTTTCTTTGATTCCATTGATTCACGCCATATAAACACTTCTTGTTTGCATATTCATGATTATATGGTTGTGTTTATGGTTTCTGGATTTTGAATTACCTTTCCGTGCATGTTTGAGCTTAAAGCCATTATTAGGGTTTCGGGGTTTTGATTTGGGGCTTTACGATATAGCCAACATTAGGCCAAATCAGGACCACAATTGGATTCAGGGACACTGGATGATCCCAATCATATAGTCGCGAAATATTTTTGTGGCGTTTTGGATGCTTTGTATTTTTTGCAGGTGTAAAAGGAATAAGATTTTATAGCGTACCTACAACAAGCGTTGTAAAAAAGCTTGTTTCAGAAATTCCAAGGAAGAAGCCGATACGTGTCTCCTCCTGACTGGCCGGTCCGCGCGCGTTTTTTCAAATTGGAACGGCTGGATCCAGTGGATTAAGACGCACGCAGCTATGATGCTACCTCTCATTCCAGGCCACTTGATTTCATTAGTTCCAGATCTAACGCATGCGAAAGCGAAGGTGAATCATATGTCATACACGCTAGCCACACTAGATCGAAAGTTAAGTATTTTCCATTTTTTTTTATTACACAACTTATTTTTATTTGTTTATATATTGTTTTATTAAAAAACCTTTAATAATTTACTTAAACAATTTTTTTTTTCTAAAATTTCTTTTTTCACAAATATTAAAATAATATCTTTATTTTATTTATTTTATTTTTGATTTGATTTAAAGTTATATATTTTATTTAAATAATTTAATAAAATACCATTACTTTCTTTTAATTAATAAAAAATTTATAGTAAGATCATACATTTAATCGAAATTTATTTTTCCCTCGATTTAATTAATTAGGTTGAAAAACCAATAATTAATTAAATTAGGTATTCTTTTATTTTATTTAATTCGTGCCCTAATTAGGATTTACGGAGAATTAGCCATACACTGAAAAAATATTTCTTTGTGCATTTTTTCAGGGTTAGCAACAGGGTTTCCTCCGACTACGCGTCACGCCTACTACGAAGCTAAGTTCCGATTTAATCCTCATTTAAATATTTGTTATTTTAGTTAAAATTAGGGTTTGCCTTCAAATATAATGAACTCCGCCTACACTCACTTCTTTTTCTGTCTGCCTTGGCCAATTTTTCAGGGTTAACCTCGAGGCTATCTCCGACTACGAACCATATCAGATCAAAAATCTAAGTCCTACCTCATATTTATTTTAAGTATTCATTCTATATTCTATTTTCAATTTTCTTTTGCCATTTTTATTAAATTAGGGTTAGCTTTACCTGTCAACGAATTGATAATGCACTCACCCTTTTGTATTTGTTTTCTTTTTCCCAATTTTTAGGGTTAGCCAACCGTCAAAACTCAATAGTCGGTAACCATAAAACCTTAACTCATTTATTTTTCTGTCTTAATTACTATTTATGTCAGACCTATTGCCCTGCTGGTCCCCTGGTTTCTTTTTCCCCTTCCCCATAATATTTTTGTAACTGCTTCCTGGTGTATTGTTTGGCCTTGAAAGCACTTAATCTGTCATTATATTATTGTTTGGTTCGTAGATCTAGGGAGTGTAACCATTAAATTGAATTAGAATAATTAATTATAAGATAAGTTATTCTGAATCTGGTCACGTGATTGTTGCACACACGCACCTTTTATGGTACCCATCTTGTTGCCTGTTGCCTTGTGTTTTAATGCAGAATAGCCAAAGTCCCTCGAATACGAGGATACCTCAGCGATGTTGCCCTCGGTTCATTCAAAGGTCGTAAGTCCCTAATGATGCTGCCTTCGATTCGCCAAATATGACCTCGTCCCTCGAAGTTGCCTACGAAGCGCTGAGGTATCCTCTGGTTGCCTAAACGAAAAAGGTTATTCTGATCTTTCCCTTAGACTACATGCCCCTCTATGGCATGGGACAGTCTTGTGGCGAACGATGGTTCGACGACCCTTCAAACTCCAAATCAAAGGACTTCCTTACCCTCTTATGGTAGGGATAGCCCTGAAAGGCTAAAAGAACATTTTTCATCTAACCAGGTAATTTGCCCTTAATTGCATGCTCTGGTTTAAAACCTTTTTCTACCCTTTTCTCAAAAACTTTCAAAAGCTACGCTTATTTACAAGCTAAAGTCTTATTTCTTTTCTACACTTTTTTCTTTCAAAAAAGCAAAGCAATTAAGATCCCATGGAAAACCATGGATGCAAAGGGTGCCTTACACCTTCCCTTTGCATAAATTACCCCCCGAAATCAGTTTTTATTTAAAAGGTTTTTCCTGTTCTTTTAGCCTTTCTGATAATTTGGATAAAATTAAAGTCGGTGGCGACTCTTGCTTATCGCGATATTTCTTAAAAGTCAGTTCACCATATTACAGAACTGGCGACTCTGCTAGGGAGAATTTTCTTATAAAAGAGGGGTTACCTTAAAAGTTTAGGAACACTTTAAATGTTTTCTATTGTTTGCTTTGTTTGTTTTATTTTTCAGGGGCGCTATGGGAATTAAATGAAGGACGAATCCTATTCCCGGATTCAAGAACACTTAAGATTAGGAGTGGCATAGTCATGGCGACCTCTTTCACATATGTGGGAGATGAGTCAATATGAAGTTCACGCTTGAGTTAGGACTCCATAGCCATATGCACACCTTTCTCAAATGAGGGAGGTCTATGTATGTGCCTGTGGGTGCGCCGGAGCTCAAGGACCTTTAGTCACCTTTAACCCATCCTGGCCTTTAGGAACGTAGTGGGGGGGACTACTCTTGACAAATGTTGAGAACTAGTCGCTACCCGATGCTACAATTCAGATAGGTTCTCTCTCAAAGTATCATTGCATGGTGCAAATGCATCATGTTCAAGGGTGCTTTAGAAGGGCTGACAATTCTGGATAACTTATAGAACCTGTTGCTGAAATCTCCTTATCCATAGAAGTACCTTTGGGAAGGACACCTGATCATACTCCATGCAAGCCTTAAGCCAAAAATTGTGTGATTTGTGTGGATTTGTTTTTCTGTGATGCATCATGAATACATGCATTCATGACATGGCTAACCCATTTCAAGGAGAAAAAAGGTTTTTTAACCATAATTTGTTTTGTAGGTTATTTGAATATGGAAATCTTAGTCCGTAAGCCTTTCTTTCTCAACTTCAAGAAAGTACCTACTTCACTAAAGCTCTTATGTGATGATATTACTGGTTCTCTCGTCCTCACCGAGCCTCTCAACAAACTGATAAGTCTAGTGCGAATCAAAGTGGATGAAGCTCTCCTCAATTCCATGATGCTGTTTTATGATCCTCTTCTTCATTGTTTTACTTATAGAGATTTTCAACTGGTACCTACATTGGAAGAATTTTCTCATATAATGGATATCCCTATACCTGATCAAATTCCTTACACTGGTGAAGAAGGAGGTCCTAAGTTGGAAGACATTGTTGCTGCCTTACACTTACCAAGGACAGAAATTAACAAGGTTTGGATCAATAGAAGAAACTATTCTGGGATACCTGTGGATTTCTTATACGAGAAGGCCAAGATCTTTGCTGAAGCTCTAAGCATGGATGCCTTGGAAAGTGTTCTAACTTTGTTGATATATGGAAAAGTTTTATTTCATCGTTGTGACAAAGTTGTTGATAGGGCTGCTATTAAGATCTTCCTTAGCAAGAATCCTGTTCCTACTCTACTTGGTGATTTACTGCACTCCATCAATGCCAGAGTAACAAAGAGACAAGGTTGTGTCTTAGGATGCATTCCTCTTCTGCACAAGTGTTTTATTTCTCACTTGCCTCGATCAGTAATAAAGAATGAAGAAGGTCTGACTTGGATTCAGAGAATTATGAAACTTTCTTATGACGACATCATATGGCATCAAAAAGAGTTTGAGGGTTTCCAGTTATTTGTCCGTTGCGGAGAATTCCCTAATGTACCTCTTCTTGGTACCCGAGGGGGAATCACTTATAATCCTCTCCTCGCTTGACATCAGTTTGGTTTTGCTTTGAAAGATAAGCCATGCTCCATATATCTTAGTGCGGAAAATTTTGACTACGACTCCGATACCTCCGGAAAAAAGAGTCGTTTCATTAAAGCTTGGTACGAGGTAAAAAAGGTAGGTGTAAGAGATTTGGGAACAAGGACCTATACTCCTTCAGACCTCTACTTTAGATGGATTTACGATCGAGTTGTTGACTTTGGAATACCATATCCATCTGACACACCTGTAGTTCCAAGGATCACTCCTCCTGATACTCACGTAGAAGTGGAACCTTATGTACCTGCTCCGGACGAAGACCTTGCTGCCACAGTTGCTCGTTTAAGACAAGAAAAAGCTGATCCTGAAAAGAGGTTGAGGCTGAAAAAGCAGTATTAGTGGATAATGCTAAAGAACGAGATAGTATGCTAGACTATTTCTCCCGCAAGTGGAAGATTGAAGACTTTATTTCACCGGATCAAATACAATCATGGGAACGAGAGATTGATAGACTTGTTCAGGAAAAGAATGAAATGATCAAAGCCCATAAAGAAGAGATCAGGGGGTTGAAGAGGAAGCGCCGACTTGAAGAATGATTTCTTTTATTGTATTTTATTTATTATTTTCAGTATCTCTTTGGTTTCCAGTTGAATTAATAATTTATTCTTGTTTCTATTTTTGTTTTCTTTAAATGTGTTAAAAAGCCTTTAACTCCTTGAAACCATTGCATATGTATAATCATATCATTCATAAACATTACATCACAGGTTTCATAAATGCAAATTCCTCATCTTCCTGCTGTTTATTTCAGTGAGAAAATGGATCTCGAACAATCTGTGAAGAATCTCCAAGCTCAAAATGCTGAATTTCAAGCTTTGATCCTAAACTTGTCGAAAGGGCAAGATGAGCTGAAATCCCTCCTGACTAAGAAGGAAAAGAAGACCAAGAAACCTAAAGGTGTTCTCAACATGGGAAGAAGATTCAAAGGCCTTCTCAAAAAGCCTAAAGAAGCTGAAATTCCCAAGGAAGAAGAAGAGGATGATGATGCTAGTATCAAGACCAACGCTGGAAGCCATGGAGGTTCTGCTAACCAAGAGGATGATGAGGGAGACTATTTTTATGAAGAAGACTATGCTGATGAGAAGTACAGGCTACTAGAAGAGCGTCTGAGAAACATGGAAATTTACAAGGTACCTAGACTGGATTTTGAGGAATTATGGCTCATTCTTGGAGTCGTCATCCCTCCAAAATTCAAGACCCCAACTTTTGCTAAATATGATGGAGTTTCTTGCCCCAAGATGCATCTAAGATGATATGTGAGGAAGATCCAACCTCATACAGAAGACAAAAGACTGTGGATTCATTTCTTCCAAGAGAGTTTGTCTGAAACTCAACTAGAGTGGTATTATCAGCTGGAGAATGCCAATATCGCACTTGGGAAGACATGGCTGCTGCTTTCTACAAGCAATATCAATACAATGCTGGCCTAGCACCAACTCGCATGCAACTACAAAGCATGTCTATGGGACCTAAGGAAAGTTTCAAGGAGTATGCTCAAAAATGGAGAGATTTAGCTGGAAGAGTCCAACCTTCCTTGACTGATAGGGAATTGGTGGACATGTTCATGGGCACACTTACTGGGCCATTCTATAGTCACTTGTTGGGTAGTTCCTCATCTGGTTTCACTGATCTCATATTGATTGGGAAACGTGTGGAGAGTGGTGTTCGAAGTGGGAAGATTCAAGTAGGCACATCTTCTGGTACTACAAAGAAGCCCTATCATGGAAGAAACGAATCTAATGTTGTTCATAGTCAGAAGGTCCGTAATAGGAATGATCAAAATCAATCTGTTGGAGTTGTTCTCATCTCTACACCAACACCTCAACAAGCTCCTAGACAAGGGTATCAGCGCAAGACCGACAGACGAAGAAGGCAATTCACTCCGATCAACATGCCTTTGTCTCAAGTCCTACAACATCTATTGAAGGCTAACTTGGTCACCCCGAAGGATCCTCCAAAGTTTGTCAACACTGCAAATCCAACTTATGATCCCAAAGCCACATGTGCTTATCATTCCAATGCTCCTGGGCACCATGAAGACAACTGTTGGGCCCTGAAGAACAAAGTCCAAGACATGATAGATGCTGGTGAAATCGAGTTCGATGCTCTAGAGACTCCTAATGTCATTACTGCTCCCATGCGGAAACACGACAAGACTGTTAACGCTATCATAGACACAATCCACGTCTATGATGTGAGAGATCTGTCAAATCCCCTCCCCGACATCAAGAGAAAGCTGATGCAAGCTGGTTTATTTCCAGGTTACGACCCAGGTTATTATTACTGTGCATCCTTACCTAATGGTTGTGGGAATCTGAAAAGAGGTATCCAAGGCTGGATGGACCGTGGCACTATCAGATTCGAGAAGACTCCTTCTATTGAGGATCTGTGCAAAGGTTTCTCCCGTGGCCTGAAGATTGAAGACGTGTCTGTAATTTCCAAAGCTCCGCTGAAGATCCCTACTAAGGCTCCTTTCAAGATTTCTGCTGAACCCCGCGTGGCTCCTATCATCATTACTAAACCTGGCTCAATTCCCTATTCTTCTGATAAGGCTATCCCTTGGAACTATGGTGCCGAGGTCTATATTCAAGGAGTTAAGCAAGAACTCATAGCTGACAAAGTTTCTGAAGACACCAATCCTGATGTGGGAAACATTGCCGGAACTAGTAAAGTGACAAGAAGTGGAAGAGTGTTTTCTCCAGAGATCTCTCCAAACACTGCTTCACCTACTGTTACAAATACTCCTAATACTGATACTCGAGGTAAAGAACCTGTCCAGACACCAGTTGAGACTGTTACTGAAAATTCATCACCTGAAGAAGCAAATGAGTTCCTGAAGATCATCCGCAAGAGCGATTACGACATTGTTGAACAAATGGGGCATACTCCTTCAAAGATTTCTATGCTGTCACTCTTGAGTTGTTCCAAGACCCACGCCAAAGCTATGATGAAGTTTCTAGAAGTTGCCCATGTGCCACAAGAGATTTCCGTCACTCAACTCGAGAATTGTATTGCAAACTTGGCGACAGATAACTACCTTGGGTTTTCTGATGTTGATCTGAGTCCCACTGGAAAGAATCATAACAAGGCGCTACATATCTCCATTGAATGTGGGGGCACCACTCTCGCTCATGTACTGGTTGACAATGGCTCGTCTCTGAATGTGCTACCTAAGTTGGTGCTGGACAAACTTAACCTTGACGGAATTGAGCTGAAATCCAGTGATGTGATAGTAAAAGCTTTCGATGGTACAATGAGTACTGTATATGGAGAAGTTGAGCTCCCGATCAGAGTAGGTTCCCAGACTTTCAATATTGTGTTCTATGCGATGGATATTCGTCCCGCCTATTACTGTCTACTTGGGCGTCCTTGGATACATGGGGCAAATGCTGTGACTTCAAATCTCCATCAGAAACTGAAATATCCAGCGAAAGGCAATATTGTCACTGTGTATGGAGAAGAAGAGTATGTGGTGAGCTTCATAGATGAGACCAAGTATGTTGAGTTTACTACAGAAGCTTTTGAATCTCCCCGTCAAGCGTATGAGTTAGTCCCTCAAGTGGTTCCTGAGACTAAACCCATCAAGACTATTCCTAAAATTACCAGAGTTCCTCCTACAATGGCTTCTCTGAAAGACGTTAGGGTTGTGGTAGAAGAAGGTGGCTGCACTATCTGGGGGCAATTACCTAACATTCCATACAAGTCCAACAAATGGGGTTTAGGCTGCACTGCTAAAGATCAGAAAGGAGAACAACATTCTCATCCAGAAGGTTTGAAGTATCATTTCATCAGCAAGGGAGTCAACGCCATTGGTGAAGATGAAGACAATTGCAACCTAGACAAATGGATCTTTCCTACATCAGACAAAGGGCTGGACAACTGGAAGACTGAAGACATTGTCTCTATCTCCTATAGACAGGAGTAATTGTCATTCTCAGTTTTGTTTTTGTTTTTCTTTATATTGTCAATTTAAATTTCTGTATTTCAATAAACAATAAACTCTAAAGCCATGTGTCCCGCCCGAGGCCCAATGGTCCATTGTTAGGGCTTGTCATTTCATAAGCATATTTTCATTCAATAAAACATTGGACATTTCGTATTCAAATTGTGTGTTCGCTTTTATTTTTCTTTACTTTTATAGCTATGAGTTCTCACACACACCCACATAATGCACTGCAGATCCATATCCATCCTGGATCCTATTGATAACGACTCTGCTATTGCTAAATATGATTTTGAAAATCTGATCTACCAAGCTGAGGATGAAGGTGAGGAAGATTGTGAAGTGACTAGAGAACTTTCTAGATTACTAGAACAAGAAGAAAAGACTATACAGCCGCACGAAGAGCTAATCGAGATTGTGAATATAGGCACTAACGAAGAAAAGAAAGAGATCAAGATAGGGGCCGAATTAGAGGATGTTGTCAAACAGAGGTTAATTCAGATGTTACGAGACAATGTTGAGATCTTTGCTTGGTCCTATGAAGATATGCCTGGGCTCGATACTGATATTGTGGTCCACCGTCTGCATATCAAAGAAAAATAGTCCTCCGGTTAAACACAAGTTACGAAGAAGCAGACCTGACATGGATCAGAAAATCAAAGAGGAGGTGGAGAAACAGTTCAATGTCGGTTTCTTGAAAGTTGTGAGTTATCCACCATGGATCGCCAATATAGTGCCGGTACCTAAAAAAGACGGAAAAGTCAGAATGTGTGTAGACTACAGAGATTTGAATCGAGCAAGTCCTAAAGATGATTTTCCCCTACCACATATTGATATTCTAGTTGATAAAAATGCGCAATGCAAAGTGTTTTCCTTCATGGATGGTTTCTCAGGTTACAATCAAATTAAGATGGCACCCGAAGACATGGAAAAGACAACTTTTACTACTCCTTGGGGCACCTTCTGTTAAAAGGTCATGCCATTTGGATTGAAGAATGCAGGGGCAACGTATCAACGTGCAATGGTAGCTCTGTTCCATGACATGATTCACAAAGAAATATAGGTCTATGTTGATAATATGATTGCAAAGTCCAACACCGAAGAAGAACATCTGGTCCACCTGCAGAAGTTGTTTGATAGGTTGAAGAAATACAAGTTGAGACTGAATCCAAATAAGTGTACTTTTGGTGTGAGGTCTGGTAAGCTACTGGGTTTCGTTGTTAGCAGCAAAGGTATTGAAGTCGATCCTGTGAAAGTAAAAGCCATACAAGAAATTCCGGTTCCGCGGAATGAGAAAGAAGTTAGAGGATTCCTGGGACATTTGAACTACATTTCCAAGTTTATTTCCCATCTGACCGCTACTTGTGAGCCGATCTTCAAAATATTGAGGAAAGATCAAGCAGTGAAATGGAATGACCAATGCCAAGAAGCCTTTGACAAAATCAAGAAATATCTTCAAGAACCTCCAATTATGATACCACCTGTTGAAGGAAGACCTCTAATTATGTACTCAACAGTATTGGAGAACTCAATGGGGTGTGTACTGGGGCAACATGACGAGTCTAGTCGAAAAGAGCATGCAATATACTACCTTAGCAAAAAGTTTACCGACTGTGAAACAAGATACTCACTGCTCGAGAAAACTTGTTGTGCTTTGGCATGGGCTGCTCGCCGACTGAGACAATATATGTTGAACCATACCACTTTATTGATCTCTAGGATGGATCCTATCAAGTACGTGTTCGAGAAACCCGGTCTCTCAGGAAGAATAACAAGATGGCAAATAATATTAACAGAGTACGACATCCAGTATACAACATAGAAGGCAATCAAAGGAAGTGTGTTAGCAGATCATTTGGCTCCGCAAGCCGTAGACGATTATCAATCTATGAGTTTTGAATTTCCAAATGAAGATGTTATGCTCGTAACTGATTATGAACAGCCTGGCTCCCGATGGACTATGGTTTTTGACGGAGCTTCAAACACACTTGGTAATGGTATTGGCGTTGTGATTATCTCTCCTGCAGGTTGACACACCCCGTTCACAGCAAGACTATGTTTCGACTGTACCAACAATATGGATGAATATGAAGCATGTATATTAGGTCTCAGAGCTGCTATTGACTTAAGAATCAAATTCTTGGAAGTATATGGGGATTCAGCCCTAGTAATTAGTCAAATCAAAGGATAATGGTACACGAAACATCCTAATCTCATGCCTTACAAAGATTTGGTGCTATCTTTGATTCCACACTTCGAAGAGATTACGTTTGAACATATTCCCCGAGAAGAGAATCAACTGGCAGACGCATTAGCTACTATGTCATCCATGTTCAAGGTCAGATGGGACAACGAGGCTCCTATAGTTATTATTAAAAGACACGACGAACCGACATACTGTTACGAGATAGCTACTGACGAGGTCGAAGAAAAACCATGGTTTCATGAAGTAAAAAGATACCTCGAAGCTCAGGAATACCCTGAAGGGGCATCTATCAATGACAAGAAGTTATTGAGAAGGTTTGCTTCAAAGTTCTTCCTGAGTAATGGCACCTTATACAAGCGCAACCATGATTCAACTTTGCTTCGTGGTGTGAACAAGAAGGAAGCAGAAGAGATTATGGAAGACATGCATGACGGCACCTTTGGAACTCATTCTAGTGGACATACTATGGCTAAAAAGATTCTGAGAGCGGGTTACTACTGGTCTACTATGGAAACTGACTGCCATCAGCATTCTAGAACTTGCCACAAGTGTCAGATCTATGCTGACAAAGTACACGTACCGCCAGTTCCACTGAATGTTCTGACTGCTCCTTGGCCTTTTGCAATGTCAGGCATTGATATGATCAGGGAAATCAAACCTACTGCTTCCAATGGACACCGTTTCATCCTTGTGGCCATTGATTACTTCACCAAATGGGCAGAGGTTGCATCATTCGCCTCCGTTACCAAGAACGTGGTGGTTCGATTCATAAAGCACAATCTCATCTGTCGATATGGCATCCTCGAAAGGATTATCACAGACAATGGTACCAATTTGAATAACAAGATGATTACTGAGCTCTGCATGCAGTTCAATATCAAGCACCACAATTCTCCACCATACAGACCAAAGATGAATGGTGCTTTGGAGGCCGCCAACAAGAACATAAAGAAGATTGTACAGAAAATGACGGCGACCTATAAGGATTGGCATGAGATGTTACCATTTGCTCTTCATGGTTACCGTACCTCAGCACGTACCTCAACTAGGGCAACCCCATTCTCACTAGTTTATGGCATGGAAGCTGTGTTACCGATTGAAGTTCAGATTCCGTCTTTGAGGATCATAAAAGATGCAGAGTTAGATGAAGACGAATGGATTCAGACTCGACTGGACCAGATAAACCTGATTGATGAGAAGAGGCTCGTGGCTGTTTGTCATGGGCATTTATACCAGAAACGTATGATCAAGGCATTTAACAAGAGAGTCAAGTAACAAGCATACCAGACTGGTGACTTGGTCATAAAGAGGATTATTATACCACAAGGTGATCTTAGGAGTAAGTGGACTCCCACCTATGAGGGACCATTTGTAATCAAGAAAATCTTCTCTAGAGGAGCAATGATACTCACTACTATGGACGGAGAAGACTTTCCACAGCCTGTGAACGCAGACATAGTCAAAAAATACTACGCATAAATACGGCCCGCTAGGTCGACGTACCTAGGAAAAATTAAGGGCATCCCGGCGAACCAAAAGGGTTCGGGCAAAAGTTAGGGATATATATATAAAAATGTACACCCGGCAAGTTGAAAACCTGAAAGGGCGACTTGGGCAAAAAAGGGTATCCTGGTAGGCTAAAAACCTGAAAGGGTGGCCTAGGCAAAAGTTAAGGATTAAAGCGTACGACTATGTCTCGTTCAGATCATCCATCATTCAATTCCATCAATAATATCAAGATCAAAAGGCACGGACCAGTTCAGTCATTTTTCTCCAACAAGCAAGGGATGAGATGCTCCAAGACATATTAGCAATAGCAGAATTGAATCTTAATAGGATTATTCCATATAGCTATTTTTTCTTTTGTTTTACTTTTGTACCTTCCTAAAAAACACACAAATGTGCTCTTATTATTTTGCCTATTCACGGTTTTTTCTTAATACAAGTTATCTTTCTTTCTATGTTTCTGAGTTCTTCTCTTTCTCGAATACGTAAACGTCCAATGATAATTTTGAATGAACATATGCATATGAACATGATTATCATTTATCTTTCCTTTTGCAAAATATCTTATGATTAGTAAAAAGATAGGATAGGCAAATAGACAATGTCTAAAGTAATCCAGAAGTCCTCCCGCAGAGTCAATAATCTGGAAGAATCCCCATAGAGTAATCATCTCCAAATACTCCCAACAAAAGATACGGCTCCCCAATAGAGTTTACATCTCCAAATCTGCCTGTTCTCCGACATCTTTCATCCCCCGTCAGGGTATATCAAGTCATTGATCATCCCCAAGCAGAAATCATAAATCCCCAACCGAGCATCTCCAAGATAAGATCATCAACAGAAAGATCTATCTTCTCAATCAAGATGTTCCAAGAAACATAAATTATAAACATATTTATGCATCGCATACATTACCTCATATGCATATTCCTCATTTCTTGTGAGGAACACATAGCTCATACACCATAACATTGCATAAAAACTGAAAATATTTGACAGGTACATTACGAAGATTCGAATCTTATTCAAAGTTCAACCTAACGCACGGTTTTATAGACATCTATGGATGCAATTTGGATTTATTCTAACGCACGACTCATCCTTCAACCTAACGCACGGTTTTCCAGACATCTATGGATGCAATTTGGATTTAGTCTAACGCACGACTCATCCTTCAACCTAACGCACAGTTTTCCAGACATCTACGGATGCAATTTGGATTTAGTCTAATGCACGACTCATCCTTCAACCTAACGCACGGCCTTCCAGACATCTACGGATGCAAAAGGGATTAGTCTAAAGCACGACTCGTCCTTCAACCTAACGCACGGTTTTCCAGACATCTACGGATGCAATTTGGATTTAGTCTAACGCATGACTCGTCCTTCAACCTAACGCACGGTTTTCCAGACATCTACGGATGCAATTTGGATTTAGTCTAACGCACGACTCATCCTTCAACCTAACGCACGATTTTCCAGACATCTACGGATGCAAATTGGATTTAGTCTAACGCACGACTCATCCTTCGACCTAACGCACGGTTTCCCAGACATCTATGGATGCAAATTGGATCTGATCTGACGTACGACACATCCTTCAGCCTAACGCACGGTTTTCCAAACATCTTCTGATGCAAACTAGACCCAGTCTAACGTACAACTCAACCTAAGTCTATTCTTTAGAAACGGCCTAACGTACGACGTATTCTGACTCTCAAGTCTATCAAGTTGGATGGAGTCTTCAAGCCCATCTCAATCATACATCTTCTCCAAACACCTGGATGGCATCTTTAAGCCCATCTCCGACAAGGGCAAATTTCTTGGTATTCTAGTGTTCAATCATCTTCCACCTTCAGATACCGACTGGCGTACAAACCACTCTACATCTTCAGGTTTAAGAAAATTGAATAGGGGCAGCTGTTATACCCCAAAATTTTCCTATACTATTTCTCCTATTCAAAATTCAAATCAAGGTACAAAGCTCAAAGACACTCTCTCCTAAACAAGGTTCAAGAACTAGGGTTTTGTTGTTCTAAGGAAAAATCAATGGATCAAAAGCTCCAATACACCTCATATGGTTTATGATATTCCAAACTACCTCCATGACAAAATTCAAGGCTCAATTCAAAAGATTGATCACTCAATTGCTCAGGAAGTCAACAGTCGACTAGTTTGACCTAAAAGTCAACTGTGGTTAAAGTACAGTCAAAACTCCTGAATTTTGTCAACATCCTTATTTTGAAGTATCATTCACCATTTGATCAAGAATTGGTCATGGTTCATCAAGAGAAGTCAACTAAACTTTGACCAGCCATAACTCCTACATGGAACATCACAAATTTTCCATTCAAAGCTCATTTTGAAGGAAATTTGATTCTCTACAATTTTGTCTCTCACATGCCAAGTCTAAAAATGCTTCATTTGAGAGATATGGACCAAAACATTATAGGTTGTTTTCAAAAGTCAACCAAAAGTCACTTTTTTCAAAAGAACACACAAGGAGCATGGAAAATTATTTTGATATGTGACCAAAAACACTGGTTAGAGGACTCTTTAAGGTTTCTAAAAAGTCCTAGATCTCCTCCATACCTAAAAAATTGAGGGAGATAGGCCTTGTCAAAGTTGGACCATTTTGGAGGGAAAAATGTGAAGAAAAAATATTCAAAATAAATATTTTTACAAAGAGGCCCAACCTTTTATGGCCCAAACTTGTTCTTCAAGTCCTCAAGGAGCTCCAAATCTAAACCCACGAATTTATGACAATTATTTGATTTTTTTATTGAATTTATTCACTTAAAATGTGATTTAAATCAAATAATTTGGGAAATATGCAAAGAATTGATTACAAGGAGATTTTCAATCAGAACCAAGCTTTAAAATATACCACAATTCTGTCCAAATTTGTGCAAAAATATATTGATTATAAAAGATTGAAATATTTACAAATCAAATTTCTTCAATTTCTCAATCATGGATTCAAGAAGATTTGTTCCTGTTTTGTCGACCTAATCATACTCCTATATATACACAACATTCACAAACCTCAAGGACGATTTTTAGAGAGTGACAAGAACCCTAACAGAGCTTGTAAAACTCAAGAAAATTCCAATATCGAATTTCTAATTGCAGGCCGATTCAAGAGGAATTAAGCATCTAAACACCTTTTGTGATCCTCCCTGAAGCTGTCTCAATCCTTTCCAAGTCTTGAATCATCAAGAACACGTGCCCAGAATTCAAGGTTTGCATCGGTTTTTAAGTTTCTTCGATTCCATTGATTCACGCCATGTAAACACTTTTTGTTTGCATATTCATGATTTTTTGGTTGTGTTTATGGTTTCTGGATGTTTAATTACCTTTCTGTGCATGTTTGAGCCTAAAGCCATTATTAGGGTTTCGAGGTTTTGATTTGGGGCTTTACGATATAGCCAACATTAGGCCAAATCAGGACCACAATTGGATTCAGGGACACTGGACGATCCCAATCATATAGTCGCGAAAGATTTTTGTGGCGTTTTGGATGCTTTGTATTTGTTGCAGGTGTAAAAGGAATAAGATTTTACAGCGTACCTGCAACAAGCGCTGTAAAAAGCTTGTTTCAGAAATTCCAAGGAAGAAGACGATACGTGTCTCCTCCTGACTGGCCGGTCCGCGCGCGTTTTTTCAAATTGGAACAGCTGGATCCAGTGGATTAAGACGCACGGAGCTATGATGCTCCCTTTCATTCCAAGCCACTTGATTTCATTAGTTCCAGATCTAACGCATGCGAAAGCGAAGGTGCATCATACGTCATACACGCTAGCCACACTGGACCGAAAGTTAAGTATTTTCCAATTTTTTTTATTACACAACTTATTTTTATTTGTTTATATATTGTTTTATTATAAAACCTTTAATAATTTCCTTAAACAGTTTTTTTTTTCTAAAATTTATTTTTTCACAAATATTAAAGTTAAATCTTTATTTTATTTATTTTATTTTTTATTTGATTTAAATTGATTTATTTTATTTAAATAATTTAATAAATTACCATTACTTTCTTTTAATTAATAAAAAATTTATAGTAAGATCATACATTTAATCGAAATTTATTTTTCTCTCGATTTACTTAATTAGGTTGAAAAACCAATAATTAATTAAATTAGGTAATCTTTTATTTTATTTAATTCGTGCCCTAATCAGGGTTTACGGAGAATTAGCCATACACTGAAAAAATATTTCTTTGTGCGTTTTATCAGGGTTAGCAACAGGGTTTCCTCCGACTACGCGTCACGCCTACTACGAAGCTAAGTCCCGATTTAATCCTCATTTAAATATTTGTTATTTTAGTTAAAATTAGGGTTTGCCTTCAAATATAATGAACTCTGCCTACACTCACTTCTTTTTCTGTCTGCCTTGGCCAATTTTCAGGGTTAACCTCGAGGCTATCTCCGACTACGAACCATATCAAATCAAATCAAAAAGCTAAGTCCTACCTCATATTTATTTTAAGTATTCATTCTATATTCTATTTTCAATTTTCTTTTGCCATTTTTTATTAAATTAGGGTTAGCTTTATCTGTCAACGAATTGATAATGCACTCACCCCTTTGTATTTGTTTTCTTTTTCCGAATTTTCAGGGTTAGCCAACCGTCAAAACTCAATATTCGGTAACCCTAAAACCTAACCTCATTTATTTTTCTCTCTTAATTATTATTTATGTTAGACCTATTGCCCTACTGGTCCCTTGGTTTCTTTTTGCCCTTCCCCATAATATTTTTGTAACTGCTTCCTGGTGTATTGTTTGGCCTTGAAGGCACTTAACCTGTCATTATAATATTGTGTGGTTCGTAATTCTAGGGAGTGTAACCATTGAATTGAATTAGAATAATTAATTATAAGATAATTTATTCTGAATCTAGTCACGTGATTGTTGCACACACCCACCTTTTATGGTACCCCTCTTGTTGCTTGTTGCCTGTTGCCTTGTGTTTTAATGCAGAATAGCCAAAGTCCCTCGAATATGAGGATACCTCATCGATGTTGCCCTCGGTTCATTCAAAGGTCATAAGTCCCTATTGATGCTGCCTCCGATTCGCCAAATATGACCTCGTCCCTCGAAGTTGCCTACGAAGCGCTGAGGTATCCTCTGGTTGCCTAAACGAAAAAGTCTATTCTGATCCTTCCCTTAGACTCTCTGCCCCTCTATGGAATGGGACAGTCTTGTGGCGAACGATGGTTCGACGACCCTTCATCCTCCAAATCAAAGGACTTCCTTACCCTCTTATGGTAGGGATAGCCCTGAAAGGCTAAAAGAACATTTTTCATCTAACCTGGTAATTTTCCCTTAATTGCATGCTCTGGTTTAAAAACTTTTTCTACCCTTTTCTCAAAAACTTTCAAAAGCTACACTTATTTACAAGCTAAAGTCTTATTTCTTTTCTACAATTTTTTCTTTCAAAAGAGCAAAGCAATTAAGAGCCCATGTAAAACCATGGATGCAAAGGGTGCCTTACACCTTCCCTTTGCATAAATTACCCCCCGAACTCAGTTTTTTATTTAAAAGGTTTTTCCTGTTCTTTTAGCCTTTCTGATAATTTGGATAAAATAAAAGTCGGTGGCGACTCTTGCTTACCGCGACATTTCTTAAAAGTCAGTACACCGTATTACACAACCGTTATGCCTAAAGCAATTCTATCCATAGTTCATGGTGAAATCTTCTCAATTACATAACCCCTCATAAGGAAGTTGTTTAGGTTGATGAATGTTGAAGGTGTTACTGAAGCAACTCCCAGAACTGATTGGGATGCTGTTTATGCTGAGATCTTTCAGAATGGAAAGAAGTCAAAGGAAGTTAATGATCTGAAACCTATATACAAGGTATGGACTAAGATCCTTCTGGGTTGCTTCTACCACAGAAAATCAACAAGTTCATCAAACTTAAACAAGGACCAACAATACATTATGTATTGTATTGGTTAACAAATCAAGGTGGATCTTCCCTTCATCATATTCAATCACATGTGGCATGCTGTGAATGATTCTAGAGAAGAAAACAGGCTGCAGTATCAAAACAAAAAGAGGAACGTTATTCCTTTTGGAAGGATAATTACAATTCTTCTAGTTCGGACAAAGATTGTTGAAAATCTGGAGAACGGTGGCATAATCAACAATCTTTACACCATTATTGGAAGTACTCTGAATGCTCATACTCTGAAGAAAATGGGCATAATCAAGTCTATTGATTCTACTCCTCAAGTAAACACAGAAGTTAGGTCCAAAAGAGGTCCTGTTCTGGCTGACTTTGAGGTGTTCTTCAGGAATGAACGTCTAGAAGTTATTGTTAGATATATTGCCATGCACAAGGAAGCTGGTTCTGTGTGTCATCCTGTTTGGATAAACAACCAGAAAATTGATACTTCTGATACTCAAGGTCTAGAAGTAGAAGCAGAAAAAGAAAGAAGAACAAAGAGAAAATTGGATCTTCTAACAATCAGTGAAGAACAGAAGGAAGATGAGAAGAAGAAACAGAAGGAAGAAAGATAAGTAGAAAAGAAAAAGCAGAAGAAGAAAGATAAGAAAAAGAAAGAAGATGAAAAGAGCGAAGAAGAGAAGAAGTTACAGGAGGAAGAATTTGAAAAAGAAAAGAAGAAGGAAATCTTGAAAGGAAAGTAGAAGATAGTTGAGCATAAGGAGAAGAAGAGAAAGACAGTTGGACAAGGACCTGCTAAGAAGAAGCAGCGCACTTCAGGTATTGTAATTTCAGAACCTAGTTCTGCTCCTGTTTTAAATTCAAATGTTGTATCAACAGAAGCTACCCCAAAAATTCAACCAGAAAAAACCCCCAATAAAAGCCCCTGCTAAACCTCCTCCAATCACCAAACTTCTCACACCTCCTTCTTCACCCAAGTCTAAAGGCACTACGCCTATTCTTGATTCTGAACCTCCAGTTTCTGAACCAATCTTTGAAGCCACACCCTTAAACACCATATTCCCCCTCACACCACTGTATCTAATTCTCAACCTCCTCCACATTCCAACTTCACCCTTGTAGACACTGCTGTGTATTGCAATTTCTCTCCTTCATCTTCTGAACCCTCTGATTCTCATTCTTTCACCAACCTTATGAATAAATATCGTAAACCTAAACCAACTTCTAACCCTGTTATTGTTGTGTTAGACTCAGACCTTGAAGCTGAATCCTCTCAACCACCCTCTTCTGAAACATTATTTGTTCTGGATAGAGTCCCTCATCCATATGCCTTCTATCACCCAAATAAGCCAATCTACTCTCTCAATCTTCAAAATCCCATCTCACCTCCAAAATCTAAACCCGTAGACCTTCTGTTGATGCAAGTTTTGAGTTTATATCTAACAAGTTCAGAACAGGTTTAGACGTTCTGAAGGTTGCTCATGAATCCAAGATGGATCATGTAGCTGCTGGGAAGCTCTGGAGAACTTTCAGAAGGGAGATTCAGTCTGATTTTCTGGATCTTGAGAAGGATTGTCTAGCTGCTGCTCCCTGGACCTTCTGGATTTCTTTTGGAGTATGATGATGGAAGATACTACCATCCCATTGTCGCACGCTCGCGAAAATATGAACAACAGAGTCGCCACTAACATATCTATCCTAAAAGGAAAGGAACGTCAGCAAACCTAAAACAAATAAGAACGAGGTATTTCGACCAAAGATAGGGTACGGAAGTCAGTTACGCGAGGGGAAGGTGCTAGCACCCCTCGCGCCCATCGTACTCGATGGTATCCACCTATGTTTGTTGCTATCTAAAGGGTGTATACTATAAATCTAAAGCTAAATGCTAAGGGAATGCATGCAAATGAATGAAAAAGAAACACGGGGAAAATAAGGATTTTAAATAGTTGTGCTCGCTTAGGCCCCGCGACCTAATGCCTACGTATCCTTCTCAGGAATCAGAGCGTCGTAGTTCGGCTATGTGTAATGATAAAAGTCTCATAAATTAATCGAGATAAACTTGAATTGATCACTTGAAGGGGATAGATATTAAGAATACCATGCCACCATGTCTCGTAATCCAAACCTCAATTAATTAGAGAATAAACCAAGATCGTTTCAATGAGGTTCTCATATAGAAATTTGTTAATTTGGTGAAGAATCATCAAAACCCTAACTTCATCAATCATGATTAGTAAAAGAAACAAACTTGGATCTCTCTTGAAGTATAGTAAACCCTAGCTCTTCAACATCCTTAATCCCAATGCCAGATTTATTGATTAGATGAATGCATGATTTTATTTATGACCTAAGGTGTAAATGTAGATGAAACGAGGAACATAAGCCAGTTAGAAGTAAAATTGGATGGACAAATTTTGGGGTGCAACAGCTGCCCCTATTTAATCGTCTTAAACCTGAAAGCGAGATTGGCGCTAGCCTTTCGCGCATTCAAGGTGGAAGAAGATTAAATACCAAAAGAACCTGAAAATTTGCCTGAGGAGAGATGTGATCCACTGGGGAGGAAATGGTGTCAACTCCACTGAAGAAAATTGTATCAACTGTGGATTAACTCTGGGTTAGAAATGAAATAGAACTCAACTCTGGGTTGAAGAAGAAAACTGGGTCGACTCTGGGTCGAAGAATAAAGGGGAGGGATGCATCAACTCTGGGTTGACAAAGAAAGCAAGGAAAGGAAATCAACTATGGGTTGAAAACAAGAGATAGACATCAACTCTGGGTTGAGAGAAGGAAAGATGAACAATTAGAAATAACCGTCAACTCGGGGTTGAGTGGGAAAGACAAGAGATAACCGTCAACTCTGGGATGAGTGGGAAAGACAAAAGATAACCGTCAACTCTGGGTCGAGTGGGAAAGGAGAAAAGGTAACCGTCAACTCTGGGTTGAGAGGGAAAGAAATTAAAGATAACCGTCAATTCTGGATTGAGTAGGAAAAGACAAGATAACCGTCAACTCTGAGTTGAGTGAGAAAAGGATAAAAGATAACCGTCAACTCTGGGTTGAGAGGGAAATAGGAGACAACCTTCAACTCTGGGTTGAGAGAGAAATAAGAGACAACCTTCAACTCTGGGTTGAGAGGGGAAAGACATGAGGTAACCGTCAACTCTGGGTTGAGAGGGAAAAGAAGAAATCAATTCTGGATTGAATAAAGGATAACCGTCAACTCTGGGTTGAGTGGGAAGAGACAAATGATAGCCGTCAACTCTGGGTTGAGTGGGAAAGAGAAGATTAATAAGAAGTATCCGTCAACTCTAGGTGAGAGGGAAAAGACATGAGGTAACCGTCAACTCTGGGTTGAGAGGGAAAGGATAAAAGAAATGTCCGTCAACTCTAGGTGAGAGGGAAAAGGAAGAGAAGTCAATTCTGGATTGAATAAAGGGTGGCCGTCAACTCTGGGTTGAGAGAGAAAAGAAATAAGAGATAACCGTCAACTCTGGGTTGAGTGGGAAAGGACAAAAGATAACCGTCAACTCTGGGTTGAGTGGGAAAGAATAAAAGAAATATCCGTCAACTCTGGGTGAGAGGGAAAGAAGAAAAGAAATATCCGTCAACTCTGGGTGAGAGGGAAAGAAGAAAAGAAATATCCGTCAACTCTGGGTGAGAGGGAAATAAGAAAAGAAATATCCGTCAACTCTGGGTGAGAGGGAAAGAAGAAAAGAAATATCCGTCAACTCTGGGTGAGAGGGAAAAATAATTAACTCGGGGTTAAAAGATGAAAGGAGAACCAACTCTGGGTTGAAATCGAGAACATCAACTCTGGGTTGAAGAAAGATGAACATGATTGACTTGGGGAGATGACACCACAATGGTAACTCTGAGTGATCCAGGTGGATTATTAATTGAACGCTTGTAGGGACCTCATATGATGAGTAACTTGGCTTATGCTTCACATGCAAATGATTGATTTGTTTTATGCACTTCTGGAGATGCTATGTAATGATTTCTATATACAGTGTACTGATTGATCAAGGTTTCTGCTTCATGTGGAATAGATTAGGTGGAGTTCTGAAACTCTGTTTGAGATTCAAAGTGAGGTGGATGCCCCAGTTTTATTGATGATTGGATCATGTGGGGGAAATGATAATGAAAATGCAATGATATGTATGATGCATGCATGACTATGAATGGAATGATTGTTTCCAAGATACCAGGGATGGATGGAGAGTGCCTTTGTAGAAATGTCATAGCTTGAAGGATAGGCCTTGTGAAGGTGAGGTGTTTAGCTTGACTCCTCAACACTTGTCTTGATATCTGACACTTGATTGAAGATGAAGAGATGAATTGTTACTAGCTTGCCCCAGCGAGTATGATCTCTTGAGATAGAACTTTGATAATGCTCAAAACATGGAGATTTGCGATGGTCTGCCCCAGTGTAGATCATGGAATGAATGCCTCATATTGTAGGGAACTCTTCCACCAAATGGATGCTTCAGCTATTTGCTTGGTGGATGACCAACCTTTGCCTTTGTAAGACTACTCGATGGTATTTCAATGTTGAACTTTCCTTGGTATCAAGTACTTACTTTCTGATTAGAGACAATTCTGTTTTGAAAAAGAGAATGAAAATGCAATGCACATGTTAGTCTCAAAAGAAAAGTTTATATTTGTCAAAATGTTGTACTGATACTAACACAAGTGACAAGCAACATTAGGAGTCAGTTTTGACATGATTTCACAGTTTGTATGCTTTCAGAATGAACCCTGCTTCAATTAGGACTTTTGAGGGTTGTAACGTGGCCGGGTTAACGGTTTAAGAAACAAAGGATAAAGGCTCAAATTCTACTCAACCCACCCCTTCTTCGTGATGTTCTCCAGTCCTACGTTCAGTTAGTTTGACACGAGTGTTCACCTTTCAGGAAGGATTAAGACGGATGAGGATCCTTTATGGCTTTGATGGAGGTGGCAGCCACCCTTTGATGCTTTCGTTGATGGTCACAACAACTTGTCCCTCTGAGGATTTTTCTTTTGCTTTTTGCTTTCCCTAACTCTTGCCTGGACAAAAAGTTTCTTTCGAATTTGGTTTTCGTTGTCCAGTGGGATATGCCCTAATTTTTGCCTAAGTCATTTGCTTCAAAGCTTTTCTTTCTTTTTGACTTAGCGGGCTATTGTTTCTTTTTTTTTATCATCATTCATAGCTTTCTTTTCATTTTTTTTGTCTCGTTCGGGAACAAGTTGTATGATTTTTGTGATTGACTTGATGAAAAGGTTGTGATTGCCTTCTTCTTGGTGACTAAGAGACATCCATTGTGGATTGTGCCCTTCTTCTTTTGTTGTGAGAGATGGAATATGATTGATCCTCTGATGGAATACCTGAAAGTTGAGCACTCGGTCGCACTGACTGAAGACTACCCTGCCCCTGGTTAAGATGAAGGGTTTTGCATTTTTGAATAGAAACTACTACTCCTTAGGCTCAAAGGAGTTGACGAGGGTTTCACTCCCTTATAACTCCAGTGTTTAGGAATTGAAACAATGCCTGTAGATTGTCAGCAAGATCTTTGTTCTAAAAGCATACAATTAGTAGTTCATGTATTTTTAATTTTCATCATTCTCCTTTTTTTAGTTGCTTAAGACAAATGAGTTGAATACCAATGAACATAATGACAAAGATGAAATGATTTGAGAAACACATGTATATGACATTATTTTTATTTATTCAAACAAAATGAGTTTCTTACAATGAGAAGTACTTGATAACAACAAAAGTATTACAATTGAAAATGCTTGAGAAATCTAGACAGTGGAAAGATTGGCCTTATTATGATGTAAATGAAATGTTCTCTGACAAACACAAAGTCTTTAGGCTTCATTGGTGGAAGGTGCCCCATGAGGAGGTATGAGATTCTTTGATAGTAGATTGACCTTGTTTATAATCCCCCATGATTCTTTGTTTGTGAGCTCTTGTAAGATATTGGCGTCGAGGAATCGTCTTGTTTGATCTGATGGAGAGGTAGGAGGTAAGAGTCTTGGTAACCATGGATGCATATGCATGGATGCAAAATGTTAATGATGATGCAAGTGCAACATAAATCAGGATCAATGATCAAAGCCTCTTGGATAACAGCTTCTCATGGTCAATAAGATATGGTCGAATCCTCCAGCTTCAGAGGTTCGACGTTGCTTTCTGGATAAATAGTTTGTGCATAAGTCAAAATGGTCGAATCCTCCAGATTCAGAGGTTCGACGTTGATTTTGGTAGATAATTGATGTAGAACTTCTATATAAGTCAAATGAGGTCGAGTCCTCCAAATTCAGAGGTTCGACGTTGATTCTGATAGATAGCTGATGTAGAACTTCTGTATAAGTCAAAGGTCCCAGGATCAAAGGTTCAACGGCTTTTGTTGAATAACAGAAATCCGGGTATGATGAAGGTCAGGTTTCCTGTCCCATCCCAATCTCACAAGTGTGTAGTCTAGACACGGACAAGTGGTCCCTAATGGTCACTAGGGTCTACAGTTCCCATGGTGTACAAAGTGTTTGAGGCAACAAGCGTGCCAGACACAGTGTTCCATGAAAGAACCTCGCCCAGTTGTGGTACCCCATGTCAAGCTCGATCATAGCAAGCGCTACGGGAGTCGACATGAGCATCCACGCTAATCCTATGTGTCACTGGCCTGGGTAGTGGGCCTTTTACCTCACAAAACCCCCCACCTGCAAAGACAAACAGAAAAATATATGGCCCCCACGGGGGCCCATAATATAGTCCAGAATGCGAGAAAATAAACATGATATGCAATCAGAAAATAGATATGATATGCAAGCATAAAGTAAATGAGGCAAAACATAAACAATATATAAGCACACCCAGTAAACAAACAACAAACAAAGGCTAGGATCGACTTGCTTATTCCCCAGCAGAGTCGCCAGCTGTCGCACGCTCGCGAAAATGAACAGACAGAGTCGCCACTAACATATCTATCCTAAAAGGAAAGGAACGTCAACAAACCTAAAACGAATAAGAAGGAGGTATTTCGACCAAAGATAGGGTACGGAAGTCAGTTACGCGAGGGGAAGGTGCTAGCACCCCTCGCGCCCATCGTACTCGATGGTATCCACCTATGTTTGTTGCTATCTAAAGGGTGTATACTATAAATCTAAAGCTAAATGCTAAGGGAATGCATGCAAATGAATGAAAAAGAAACACGGGGAAAATAAGGATTTTAAATAGTTGTGCTCGCTTAGGCCCCGCGACCTAATGCCTACGTATCCTTTTCAGGAATCAGAGCGCCATAGTTCGGCTATGTGTAATGATAAAAGTCTCATAAATTAATCGAGATAAACTTGAATTGATCACTTGAAGGGGATAGATATAAAGAATACCATTCCACCATGTCTCGTAATCCAAACCTCAATTAATTAGAGAATAAACCAAGATCGTTTCAATGAGGTTCTCATATAGAAATTTGTTAATTTGGTGAAGAATCATCAAAACCCTAACTTCATCAATCATGATTAGTAAAAGAAACAAACTTGGATCTCTCTTGAAGTATAGTAAACCCTAGCTCTTCAACATCCTTAATCCCAATGCCAGATTTATTGATTAGATGAATGCATGATTTTATTTATGACCTAAGGTGTAAATGTAGATGAAACGAGGAACATAAGCCAGTTAGAAGTAAAATTGGATGGGCAAATTTTGGGGTGCAATACCCATCACCAGCTGGAAGCCTCTTGAAGAGAAGGAGTTTGTTGACGAGCTTGCAGAAGAAAATCCTCTAGCAATCGTTGTATGGAAGCCACATCCATACAAGGTTCTGACTGGAGATTTTCAGGCCATATTCAAATGGCTCAGGGAGAATCCTTTTGATAAGGCTCCTAATATGGTTATCCCAGAAGTTGTTTACCCTTCAGAACCAGAGACTCCAACCCCACTAGGAAATCTAGCTGCAATTCTTGAAGGCCTAGAACATCATGCTGAAGAGATTCCTATTGAGGAAAATCATGAAGATGTTCTTATGGTTGAAGGTGATGTTGTAAACAATCCTATTTTGGATAACAGCTTTGATGCTACTTCAGCTGGTCTTTCTGCTTATGTGCTGATAAACACTATGAAGGAGCTCCAACATAATCAAACTAACTTGGCTCTTGGTCTGAACAAGCAACAGGATACAAATGCTGAGTTCAGATCCTTTATGCAGACTCGAAAGGAAGCTACCAGGAAGCAAGTTGAAGACACTGCTGATATTAAGAATCTTTTTGCCGTCTTAGCTTCTAAGTTTAGCCAATCGTGGTCTGTCTTGTGTCTTAGTGTGTTTTCTTTGTTCTCTGTATCTGCTTGAATTGCATCTGCTTCTGTATTGATATCTTCTGATTAATCAATGAAAAATTATCTATTCTTTCTTCACTCTGTGTGTCTTTTTCATCTGAATCTTTTATGCCTTTTGATGTTATGACAAAAAGGGGGAGAAATGTGATAATTGAATTGGTTTATTATATCAGTTTCTAGGATTAAGTCTCAACATTCCTAACATTATTTGCAAGTTTTTCAGTCTTTGATAGTTTTGCAGAAATAAGATATTCTGGACAAAGCTCAAAGTGAGAAGCAAATACATGGGGAAAAGCAATTCTAAAGCTCCTGAATATTTGAAGCCAGCTGAGTGCTCTAAAGTTTCAAATCCATAAGAAAGAAATGCTGAGATCAGAAGCAAGAAGAATGCTCTGATACAATATTCAATTTATTACAAAGAGAAATTCAAAGCTCTGCAACTGTCCAATGGAAGCTCTAAAGAGAAGCTCTGAATGTTCTGAAGTTCTATTCAAAGTGAAAGTCTCAACTGAAATGGAAAAATACTCAGGGAAGTATTTTATTTATAAATTCTTCTAGTATTAATTTCAGGGGGGATTGTTAATCTCAGGAGGAGACATATTCACACACTCTGATTATATGCTTATGCTATATCTGTGTAATTGTCTTTGTTCATCTGATATTCTGGATACAAATTCATATCAATTATATATGTTTTTGTCATCATCAAAAAGGGGGAGATTGTTAGAACAGGAATTGTTCTGATCAATATTCTTTGTTTTGATGATAAAATTATATATGAATTCTGTATAAGACAATGTGGTACTCTAATCCTTTACATTTTCCATTTCAGGAAATATATAAAGAGTATGCACAAATCAGCACTCAGAAGCAACTGACTCAGAAAGTTTTGGATGGCTTCAAAAGAACATGCTCTAGCAAGACATCAGAAGATGGTCTAGAAGAATCAGAACATGAACTGGAAAGCAATCAGAAGAATGAAAGTCAGAAGAACAAGCTCTGAAGTTCTTAATGGTATCACGCTCAAGCTCTTCAAATTCAGAAGACAGAAGATGCTCTGCACCAAGCTGATTGACGTTGATATTCAAACGTTGTTATCTACAAAATCTGAGTCCAGAAGAAAGTACAAGATGAAAGGCTGAAATATCAAATCTCTGATTGACAAAAGGAACGTTAGAAGCTACAAAAGGCAAAGTCAGTAAAAGCAGCAAAAGCAAGGCTCGAGGTAGTTGACAAAAGTGTGAAACATTAAATGCAGTGTTGTACTATTAACGCAAAGCATTAAATGCTCCCAACGATCATTTCCTCCCAGCGCCTATAAATAGAAGTTATGATCAGAAGCAAAGTAGAACACTTGTGCAAATATAGTGAAACGCTGTCAAATTCAAAAGCTTACGAAATTCATCTTCAACCTCACAAACTCTTGTAATATTTAGTGAGTGTTAAGTTTAGAACTTGAGAGAAATATCACACTTGTGATTACAACTTTATTAGAAGCAAATCTATACTCTTGTAAACTTTATTTTTACATTGATTGTAAAAGGATTCCTAGAGTGATCAAGTTGTGATTAGAATACTCTAGAAGACTTAGAGTGTTTCTAAGTGGATAACCATTGTAATCAGTTGGATTAGTGGATTAAATCCTCAGTTGAGGTAAATCACTCTAAGGGGGTGGACTGGAGTAGTTTGGTTAACAACGAACCAAGATAAAAATCATTGTGTTGATTGTTTTTATCTTCTAAGTTTTTGAGATACACTTATTCAATCCCCCCTTTCTAAGTGTTTTTCTATCCTTCAATATGTTTATGCTCTTTTTATTCTGTCCACTTGGACCATACTTTACTTTTATGCTTAAAATACTAATAATCAACTTTAACCATAAAAGACTTAATGTGGATCTGGACTTTGGTTACCTTACCCTAAAATTGGAGGATGTACCTATGGACTTAAATTTAGGATCCTGACCCTATCAATTTGGAGTTTCATCTAAGTTCTTGATACTTTGATTGTATAATGCTTGTTTGTCTGAAAGTCCTTGGAGTTTACTCCAAGGCATTCTGTTATTTCTCTTTGTGCATGCAGGAGATTCTTTAAAAGTCCTTGATGGTTAATTCCAAGGCATTGTGATAAGGAATTCATGTTAACACAGTTGTTACTCTGCCCAATTTTTGTCTCAAGTTCTAATGGTGTAATTACCAAATCTTTGTGCAAAATTGTACATGAAGATATCAAGTTCATCTGGATCTCAAGCTGGTATTGTGTTTTCTTGGTTATGGTATTCCAAAGGATGGAAAATCTACATTGACTCTTTCATGTCAAGTGTTGGTTTTTTGTTTGGTTAGATCGTTCTTTTCTTTAGCTTTTACTTTATGTTTTAGGATAGTCCCTTCATCTTCTTCCCCCTTCTTAAATTTTCAAAATCTTCTCCCTTTTTTAAAAATCTTCTTATGTTTGCAAACGCTTTTAAAGAAGTCTTTCTTTAAAAATATCTTTTGCCCTTAGTAGCTTTTCTTTAAAAGTTTAGACATGATTAATTGTTTTGGTGAGATTTAAATCCCCAAAAGTCTTGATAGTAATTGATATAATGGAACCTTTTCCACTTGAAGGAGTTAGTGGCATACTTTTTGATTTTATCTAAGTTGGATCCCTTCTTTCATTTCTGATGTAAAGGACGTTCAAGATAATTGGCTGAGTATTCTCTTCTATGATGATAAAGTGTCTATCTAGTTTTTAAAATCTTTTTCCCTTTTAGGTGGAACTACATTTGCTCTGACTTCTCTATTGCACTGAGGAGGTATGTAGGCACAAGATGTAATGTCTTGCCGAGCATAATTTTAAAATCAAACAAAACCCTTATTTCGCACACAATTCTCTTTTTACACAGATTTTCAAAAAGGTTCCTATGGATTACCACAAATATGAGGGGTGCTAACACCTTCCCCTTGTATAACTAACACCCGTACCCAGCATCTCTCTTTTTGTTGTTTTTGTTTTAAAAACTTCTTTGGGTTTATTTCGCTCTTTTCCCATTTCTTTTGAAAACAATAAAGCGCGGTGGCGACTTTCACTGAAATAATGAGTCAAGTCAATCCAACGACTTTGATATCAATTTTTCCCCGCTACAATATGATAATCCCAATTTACCCTTCCTTATTTTAATTATTTAATTATATTATTATTATTTTTATCTAATACAACTAAAAGAAAATAATTATAATTATAATAAAATACTAATAATATTAACCTTATATTATTTAAATAAATAATTACTACACTATTGCTCATGCACGTCCCACACCTTAATTCCTATATTTCTAAGGTAACTACCTCATTTTAAGGACCTCACAACACATCAAAACACCCTTAATCGCATATAAATGCACGACATCATATAAACAAATAATGACAAATAGTTTAGATAAAATCGAGGCGTTACAATTTGCATAATGTCGTATAAAGCATCATTCATACAAAAGGGTGAGATATCACAACAATATAAAAAGAATGTATAATATTAAGTATATAGCAATATAATCATGCATAGTCATCGATTTCACATCTCACACGCTCACATCATCCAAAACGATCATCATGTAATATATACATCAATCACACAACTCATTTATCAAGTTAACAATAATGCAATACAATGAGGACGACTCACAGACTCAATGCATGTGGTACTAACACAACCAATACAGTTCATTTATACGAACCCGATTCCCGCCGGAGTCCATACAAGTCTTAAGCGTTTCCATGAACTGCAATTTATCTCCACTCGACTCCATCTTAAGAGTCCGGACGAGACTAGGAATCCATCATGTATTTCCACCTATGCTCATCTCCATATAACTTGACATGAATGCATGACATACAAACATTCATTCACAAGTATCATAACATTATACATAAGACAATCCTCATTGATCACCCGTGAGTCACATACTCACTGTAATTTTTCCTTAGAATTAATTCATCACACACGAATATTTATGCAATTCAAATTATCAAAAATTTTATATAATCATCGCAGATTCAACAACTAATCATCACTGATTCATCACATATTTGTACGGGGCAATTTCGTACTAAATTCATAGCTCGTCGTAGTTCGACACTTACAGAAACACACATGTGTGTGTCAAAGAGTTGGAATGCTGATATAAAAATAATTTTAAATTAAGTTATGTTAACTTATATTTTCAACGATTCGAATGGTGCGTTAAGCAGATACCCGAGTCAAAAGTTACGAATTTTCAAAGTTTCACGAAAATGCAAACACCGACATCATACTACAACATACATTGACAACACAAAACATCATTAGAAACAAATTGAATTTAGTTACACAAAATTGAAACCATTTTTACAAGAAAGCACATTGTATTAGCTTTCCACAGGTTCAAACGACGCCTCAAACATACACCCGAATAAAAAGTTAAATTTTTTCAAAGTTTTACAAAAATTTCTGACCCAGTGATGTAACAGGTTACATCATTCATGTAACCAGTTACATCAGTTCCAAAAGTAAAAATACCCAATTTTTCTTTGATGTAACCGGTTATCTCAACCATGTAATCGATTACATCATCTAAAATTGCCTAAAAACACGTTTTTAATGTAACTCGCTACCTCAACCATATAACCGGTTACATCACTGACAAAAGCACTTTTCTGGATCTTTTTCAAAACGAAAATCACTTTAAGCCATCTAAAAACCCAATTTTTCTCACAAATCATTTAGCTGATAATTTAACACAAAATAATCACTTTTTAGAAGTTCCAAACCACAATTATTTTTCACCGAAAACACCCATAACTTAGTTCTAACACTAGCTTGCAACAACACACAACAACACAACATTCACCATCAACAATTCCATCAAATGAATAATTTGAACAACATCATTACACAATTCACCATTCATTCATCAATCACAACGATTACGTACATAACAGAAAGAACATGCGTCCAAAATCAAAACTCAGAAGCATCAGAATACAAACACCACATCAAGTATGATTCATCAATCGATTTGATTTCTCCGAACATCAACATATCAATAATTCATCATATATGAATTCACACATACACACAAAACGATTTCATGAACAAAATCATACAATGACTATGAAAATCAAATTCCCACATACCAAATATTATACAATCCCTTAAGAAAGTTGGAATCCCAACCTTACCTTAGAGTTCTTGCAAAAGCCTCAACCTTAGAAATGGAGATTTTCTCTTCTCATGAGCCCTAGCCCCCTCTTCTCTCTTTTCTTCAATTTCACGTACTGTAAGTTCTCCCTTCCCAATTTCCTAATTTTCTTATTATATAATTCTATTATTATTATTATTGTTATTATTTTATTATCATCTAATACAACTAAAAGAAAATAATAATAAACATAATAAAATATTAATTATTAACCTTATATTATTTAAATAAATAATTACTAATTAATATCACTAATTAGTTACTCACAACACTGTTCATCTCTACGCTACTGCTCATGCACCTCCAACACCTTAGTTTCTATAAGGCGACTACTTCATTCCAAGGGCCTCACAACACATCAAAATACCCATCAACGCATATAAATGCACAACATCACATAATCGAATTATAAAAGTAATTTAGATAAAATCGGGGTGTTACATTATCCCTTTTTCTTTTATGGGTCAATCTTTATTTCTTTGCCATGATTCTAATTTGCGAGTGTGACGAGAGTTGGGGGTCATTCCACCCAAGAATGCGGTTGAGAGGCCTGTATTGTGGAGACAATGTGTTGAAGCGTCTAGATGCACCTTGGGAGTGTAGATTAGGATTTTCTAGAGAGAGAAGTATTGACATGGTTTTTTATAGTGATTCTCTAAATTGTGACAATGATTTAACATTCTTCTCAGGTTTGGTCAAGATTGTTATGGAGCTTTTTGTCGGCTCTTTTAGGAAGGATGTCCTACAATATGATTCGATGTGTCTATATGAGTCTTGGGTGTCCAAATTATGGGAGTGCTTGGATCTTCCGAATACTGGCGATGAATCCAACATCATCTTAGAACCTTGGGTCTCAAGAAAAAAAGTTTGCACGTGTCACCCTCATACACATAATAACAACAAACATCACATTACACAATTCAACTAACGACATAACACAGTTAATTCAACTTCTTAATGAAAGCATATTCATTGTTAATTCATCACAAAGCATCATTATCTCATCATAAGGGAAGTGCATATCATCATCTCAATATCATTGTATCATCATAACAAAAACATACATCAAGTTATACCGCAACATGGTTACATCAATTCATAGCAAAGAGCATACTTCATATGTTAACACAACATAGTTCATTAATAAATCCTAATAAACATAATAGGATACTATATCCTATGAATCATTTTATTACATCATGGTATAGTTCATTGCGTTAGCTTTCCTACGCTTCAAACGGCGCATAAAACGGAGTTACGGATCAAAAGTTATACATATTTGAATTTTCCCAAAATCTGCCTTTAGTTCGCGCCGCCACCCTACAGCCACGCCGCGAAACACAAGTCAGTAGGCAACGTTTAAAAACTGACTGAGTAGCGCCGCCACCACATGTTCATGCTGCGAACACAGGTCAGAAGCATTTTTCTGCACGAGTTCAGCTTAACCCCTTTCTCATCCCAACACCCAAATCCATATTCCAGCTCAAAATTGCACACGAAATTCACATACATATCACATATACAACTCATATGTACCACTAGATTCATCAAAACCTCATTAATCATGCAAATCTATGAACTTCACCCAAATCCAAAAAGCTAGGTATTCACATTCTTTCCAACAAACATGCTATAATTCAAAACCCACACATAGAATCATGGTAAGAAGCATTATAACATATCACTCAAAACCTAACAATTTCAAACTCACACATCCCTGGAGAATAACTTACAATCTAACCCACCATAAATATCATCATGTCAACCCTTAGAGAGTAAGAACCCCACCCTTACCTTATCAAAAGCTCCACTTTCTTCAATGGAGTTCTTTCTCTTCATGCCATAGCCTCCTGTTAGAACAAAATTTGTTCTGATCAATATTCTTAGTTTTGATGATAACAATGTATATGAATTTTGTATGAGATAATGTGGTACTCTAATACTACGCAATTTCCATTTCAGGAATTATATAAAGAGTATGCACAAAATCTGCGCAAGAAGCACTGACTCAGAAGGTTCAACATGCAACATCAGAACATGGTCTGGCAAGACATCAGAAGATGGTCAAGCAGAATTAGAACATGGTCTATAGAAGCATCAGAAGAACTTGAGATCAGAAGCAGAAGCACTGAAGTTCTCACGGTAACACGCTAAGAAGCACTTCAAGGTCAGAAGACAAGAAGATGCTCTGCACCAAGCTGTTTGACTCTGATGATACTCAAACGTTGTTTACACAAACATCAGATCAGAAGCAAGTACAAGATGGCAGGCTACGCTGGCTGACAAAAGGAACGTTAGAAGCTATTAAAGGCAACGTCAGTAGACAAAGCGAAAGCAAGGCTCGAGGTAGTTGACAAAAGAGTGAAACATTAAATGCAATGCTGTACAGATTGCGCAAAGCATTAAATGCTCCCAACGGTCATCTTCTCAAACGCCTATATATTGAAGTTCTGATGAGAAGCTGAATACAACACTTGCGCAAATACACAGAAACGCTGTCAAATTCAAAAAGCTCTCAAACTTCATCTTCAACCTCACTACATTGCTACTGTAATATATTAGTGAGATTAAACTTAACTTAAGAGAAAATCACAGTTGTGATAATAGCTTTTTAAGAAGCATTTTAACTCTTAAAAGAATTTGTTTACATTAATTTGTAAGAACTAGAGTGATCAGGTTGTTGATCAGAATACTCTAGAAAGTCTTAGAGGGTATCTGAGCAGTTTGTTCCTAGAGTGATCAGGTTGTGATCAGTATACTCTAGAAGACTTAGAAGTTGTCTAAGTGGAAAACCATTGTAATCTTGTGTGATTAGTGGATTAAATCCTCAGGTGAGGTAAATCACTCCAAGGGGGTGGACTGGAGTAGTTTAGTTAACAACGAACCAGGATAAAAATCATTGTGCAAATAGTTTTTATCTTACAAGTTTTAAAGCTACACTTATTCAACCCCCCCCCCCTTTCTAAGTGTTTTTCTATCCTTCAATTGGCATCAGAGCGCCGGTTCTAAGGTGCAAGCATTTAACCGTGTTTAGAAAAGATTCAGGAAGAGAAAAACGCTTCAGTACAAGATGGCTGGTGAAAATCCAACAACTACATCTACATGTGGCTCTACTGAGCAACATAATGGAAATGGTAATAATGGTTATACTAGACCACCACTATTTGATGGTGAAAACTTTGAATACTGGAAAGATAAACTTGAAAGTTACTTTCTTGGTCTAGATGATAACTTATGGGATCTTCTGGTGGATGGTTACAAACATCCAGTGAAAGCTACTGGTGTAAGGCTTACAAGACAAGAAATGAACGATGATCAAAAGAAGCTATTGTCATACCCCAAATTTGTCCTACCCTTTCGATTTTATCTGGCTTAGGCTTATGCATTTCATAGTCTCATGTACATACCTCTCATTAGGTCATTAACATAACTCATGCATTCATTGATCAATAACTTGGCTTTGGGATCAAGGTTTGAAAGTTTTGGGTTTCTACTTCAGATAAGCTTATCTCAACTGGTTTCCCTGTATGTATTGAAATACGTACCAGGGTTGATTCATGGATTTCTTCTTCACCAAGTTACAAGGTGTGCATCCATCAGAAGTTTGACCGAGGATCGTTGAGGTAGGGTTTCTTACTCGCGGTGTTCGAGTTTGTTAAAGTCCATCAGCAAAGGACAATTGAATTTCGTGTTAAGATGTTCTCCTGTGCTTCAATTCTTATCTTCATCAGAGGATTCCTCAGGGTGTCATATTAAAGTCGTTTGTTAAAGGAGACATTTCAATCAAGACACGATACGTTCTTGAGTTGTATTGAGGATACGGCTTTGGCAACTCAAAATACTTCATTTAATCAACTGGGTCACTTATGGTTCAAGAAGTTGATCTAAGATTGGCTATGTTCAAGTTCTTTCATGGTATGCATAAAGTATTCATTGATTGGCTCGTGTTACAAGTTTAAGTGCATATGGAATATGTTGGAAGACTAATGGCAAAGCGGTGCGTAATTATGAGTTCAAGGTGAGTGTTCATACAAGACTCAAGTCGTCATTCAATATCCGCTCGAGTATCATTCACAATTCGCTCATAGGAAAATTCTATTCAAGGTTGCAAGCATAAATTCAAATATTCAAATAGAAAAAGTGGGAAAATAAGAGCCTTACTACTTGAAGAGATTTCCAATATTTCAAGTCAAGATTCATACAATGCAAGTTAACCATACCATAAGTCATTACAAAAAGCCAGAATTGGACATTGAAAATTACAAAAGAAATTGAGCAACAGTTGACTTCTTAGTCAACAGTTGACTTTTGGTCAACTGTTAACCGAGACCTTAACTCTGACTCCGAATCCACGCTTTTCTAAACCTAATACCAAGCAAGATCCCAGTTACTTCAAAACACCAAGGCTCCCAAAGAAACTCCATTGAACCATGGCATCACCAAACCTGCATAATCAAGAGATGCATCAGTTCACAATCCAAATTAGTTCAGACCTGCATAACCAGTAAACAAAACTAAGTTAAATTTCAAGCCTTTTGCACATGACCTAACATACAGCCAGTTTGTCTAACATTCCAAATATTACCATTTCATTAATTATCATAGCTTCACTATCAATTCCTACTACCTGTATCATGTACATACAACACACAACATATATCAGTCATCAAAAATCCCAAACCTCTCATAAACTACCAATATCCATTTACTAACGGTTCCCAAACTAACTGATTTTCTAAGCTTAGCCATATGTTCACATTAACTCCTACTAACAAGTTTCGTAACAGCATTCCACTAACAAACTAACTAACCATAACAGAATTTCAAACCCTTCCCATTTGTCAATTCATAACCAACATAACTACTGCCAGCTCATCCTAACCGACTTATAACAGAATGTAACCACCCATAACCAACTTCCAAAATCAGTTACTACAACCAGACTCAGCAAACAGAATCAGAAAAGAGAAAGGAGGAGAAGAATCAAAAAACTGAAATATAACAGAAAAGGAGGATTAACTAACCTCTATATAAGAGTTTCTCCATCATTCTCATGGACTCTCTGGAGCCATTCACCATTTTCTTCTTCTTCTCTTTCAATCTCTTTGTCCACAACCTTCATTCAACCCTTCACTCCTCCATTTTCAGACCTTAACCATCTTCAACAACCATCATCACCTCCATACCTCACATTCATTCCTTCTTCACTTCTCTTCATCCATCTTCATTCACAATCTTCAATTCTCCTTCACCTCATCAACCTTCAATCATCATACTCCTCACCACTTCTTCACCATTGCTCTGCTTCCTCTCTCGACCACTCCATTCTCCTTCATCTTCTCAACCAATTTTCAATCATCCCTTTTCCATCATTCAACCACAGACCTGTAACAAGAAATCACAGAAAATTATTGCAAAGAATCAAAGAAAAAGGGAAAGAAGAGCAAAAGAGTGGAAACCTCACAAACCTGAAAATCTTCATCAAACAACTCCAATTCTCTAAAAACTTCAAAAGAGTTCTCGCTAATCAACCTTCATCGCACCTCTTCTGCCTCAAGATTACCACGGCACATCGTTGTCCTGTTTCTGCGATCGAACCGCTTGAACCTTCATTCGACATCAATTTTTATCTGCAACACGAATCTGCATCAACACAGTAGCGTTATCACGCGCGTGAAAGTGAGAAGAGGAAGATTCAAATCGGAGAAAACAGATGGAAGAATTCGAAGACGCACCTGAACGAGAGAGATCGCAAGCGGAGATATGCGAGAGAAGAGAAGACCGATCGAAGTTCTTAATAGAGAAAGTTTGAGTCGAGTTCGAACGAGAGATTAAGATCGAGAGAGATGAGAGAGGCGATCTCTGTTTATCGCGCGGCCGTTAGACGTTGCTGCCACCGCATTTTCGTCTGTTAAGGTGGAGTTCCGGCCGCCGTCGCCGTTGTTGAAGGAGAGTGAGGAAGATGTCTTCAAGAAGCTGATGCGTCACAAGTATTTTCTAACCCTAAATCCCTTTGTATTGTTTATATTATTTTTTTCTTTTAATTGTTATTAATTGATAATGGAAACTGATAACATAGAATTAGCTCTGGATTAAAGGAATTAATAGCTGATAATTGATTAGGTTAATTAGATTTAATTGTGATTAATTGGATTAATGGAGAAAATGAATAAGAAAGCATTTAGTTTGAATATAAAATCTGAATGCGGATCAACTTAGGCCAAAACGAAACTGACCCCACAACCCCTATGGCTCACGCACATCTCTCTCTGATACAGCAACAATTCTTTGGGCTCAGCTCTGGCCCATGAGCGCCCAAGGGGTGTGTAAGACCTCTGCTGGTCCACACCCCATTTCCAGCAATACATCTCTCAAGCCCAGTATCTTTTTGGCACAAGAAAATCTGAAACAAAAAACTGTTGGGCTATTGATTAGGCCCAGCGCCCATAATTACTCATGCACCACAATATTCAACTTTAAACCCCCCTGTGTACATATCTCCTTGTTAGATTTTGGTTCTTTTTCACATAGTTTCGCATGCTATTTTTTAGGTGATAAAATCAATAAAACTTGATAGATGTTAGAGTCATTTTTAGAATTTAATTTTTAGTGTTCTTTTAAGTCATTAATCGATGATTTTCCTATATAAAAATCCCATAAAGATAGTAGTATTTTTAGGTTAATTTTTGCACTAATATTTGGATTGCTTTTGTATCATTTACATGTTAATTTTGTATAATTGTTGTGATTTTTTTTTGCTTAGTTTTTGGCCATATTTTTTGGCCTACTTTGTTAATACCATTTTAATGCTCTTTTTAGAATTTTGTTACCATAACTTTAGATTAGACTCCCTTGTACCATAACAACAATAACAATTAGGCTTAGAAATTAGGCTAGTATCCCCCTTTTCATTCTTTTTCTTTTACAACATAAAACATCTAACAAATATCAAAATAAAATCCCTCTAAAAAATACAAAGAAAACACTTATAAAACATTAATAAAAAAGTGAAAATCATTAAAAAGGGAATGGAAGCTTGAATCTCCCTTGCTTTAGGGAATCATTCGAGTGCTTGGATCTCCCTTGCTTTAGGGTTCCATTCGGGCGTAAGTTCCCAAATTCTAAAAGACACAAACCAAAGAGTAACTCGAGTTTCCCTTGCTTTAGGGATTTCCTCGAAACACTCAAACTCTCTCTCTCTCTCTTTCTCTCCTTTCTTAAGGGCATTGTTATCTCCGCTCTATTGCATCCTAGGTCGATCCCTTATGCAAGAGCGCGAGCGTTAACTCCGCCCAACTAAAAAACACAAAAACAAACAAAACTATGGAGCCGAACTACGGCGCTCTGATTCCTGAAAAGGATACGTAGGCATCAAGTCGCGGGGCTTGAACGAGCACACTTGTAAATATTCCTTCTTTTCCCCATATTTCTTTTGCATTAATTCGCATATAGGTAGACATAGTACACACCCTTTAGATAGAAACAAACATAGGTGGATACCATCGAGTACGATGGGCGCGAGGGGTGCTAATACCTTCCCCTTGCGTAACCGACTCCCGTACCTTGATTCTTTGGTCGCAAGACCTTGTTCCTTCCTTTGTTAGGTTTCCTGGTATTCCTTTCCCTTATGGGATAAATATATTGGTGGCGACTCTGTTCATTTTTCGCGAGCGTGCGACAGCTGGCGACTCTGCTGGGGATTACCTAAGCAAGTCGATCCTAGCCTTTGTTTGTTTCTTTTATTGGGTGTTTCTTTGTTTATTTATATGTCTACATCTTGTATATATGTTTGCATATCATGTTTATTTCTGCTTGCACATCATGCATCTGGACTATATTATGGGTCCCCGTGGGGGCCATATATTTTTCTGCTCTGTTTTGCAGGTGGGGGTTTTTGAGGTAAAAGGCCCACTACCCAGGCCAAGTGACACATAGGATTAGCGTGGATGCTCATGTTGACTCCCGTGGCTCTTGCTACGATCGAGCTTGACATGGGGTACCACAACTGGGTGAGGTTCTTTCATGGAACACTGTGTCTGGCACGCTTGTTGCCTCAAACACTTTGTACCCCATGGGAACTGTAGACCCTGGTGACCATTAGGGACCACTTGTCCGTGTCTAGACTACATACCCGTGAGATTGGGGTGGGACAGGAAACCTTGGCTCCTACATACCATTGCTTCTTCAAAGTTGAGGTCGGACCTTTATTTGGTTTGTTCTCATGGTGCTTGATATTCTGGTATTTCAAAAAGGCGTCGAACCTTTGATCCTGTGGCATCTGGCCTGTACAGAGGTTTTACATCAGTTATTCAAAGGATTGTGCAGTGGTTACTAAGATTATATGGACCTTGATCTCATGCCTTTGCATTGCATAACATCATTCCTTCATCCACTTCATTTGTGGGGGATCCTAAAGTCTATTTTCAAAAAAAAAAAAAAAAGAAAAAGGAAATAGAAAATCAGAAAAAAGAAAAGAAAAGATATTCTATACAAAAAAAAAGACTTTGATTCCAAAAGAGAATAAAAAAGGTGTGAAAGGACTTTAGGATCCCTTGGAAGTGAAACATGCATTCATACCATCATGCATTTCATGACTCTTTCAAAGACTTATGGGACCCTTTCTATCCAGATTTCAAGATCAATAACAGATTTGACTTCTCACCGCCACAAGCTCCGAGATCAACTATGGAACAACTCCGTGAGGGTTTTAAATGAGATGAGAACAGAAATGGAGACTGACATGAATCAGTGTATGGAGGTTATTCAAGCATTTTCTCTTTGACAAGAAGAATTGAGACGAGTTCCTCCTAGGCCAGATGAAAATGTTGATCTCACCCATGAGAAGGTCTTATGTATCAGAATGATTGAAATGATGTTGGGATTCCTATTCTGGGTAAAGAGAATTCACATCATTAAAGTCTGCAAGTTTCCAATTGACAAAAGGTTCCGCCTCTTGAAGAAAAGATTGAAAGCCATAAAAATTCGTGACGCCACTGATTCAGATGTTGTTGGTTTGTGCCTAATGCCTGATATCAAGAAATGCAAAGATCATCCACTCTCACTCCTAATGATGGATATTGAATCTAAATTGGTAATCATCTCCTGTACATGTGTGGAAGTTGCTTGGGGCTCCCGATCGAGGGATAAGCAAGACGTACTCTTATATTGAGCTTTGCACCACTTGTATCGCTCGAATCCATTAAAGCACTAAAAATTCCTGCGTGACTTCGTCAGGATCTTCTTCCATGTGGTAATCAAGAGTGTTCTACACAATGCTTCTCATTCTCAATGTTCTACTTCACATCTCAGTCGCCTTTTCTTATGATTTTCTTATCAGTGGCATTCGCTTGTTAACATAGACAAGAAGAATATGAGAAACAAATTGATGTGATTCTATTGCCTTGTGCCCATTTGCTGCCTTGTTTGTTGGAATTTCATTTGGTTAAGATTCAAGTATTGGGTCTTCTTCACCGCAAATAGATCTCCTCAATTTGATGACCATGCAAGGCTCCTTCGTGTCTGATGGCAAACGCTACTCCGACACTTATGCTTGGGGCTCCCGCACGAGGGATAAGCAAGACGTACCCTTATCTTGAGCATTGCATCACTCGCATTGCTCGAATCCCTAAAGTAAGGCAAAAGTTTACAACTCATGGGTGACTTCGTTGGAGTTCTCTTTTGGAGTAATCTGAAGTGTTTGGAAAGAACTGCAAAAAGTATTCAAGATCAATAAGTCCAGACGGAGTCAAGTCTCCTCAACAATGGCATTCATTTAGTTTCTTTATTGCATTCTCATTTGTAACATTTCATTGTTTGTTTAAGCATTTATAGCATGTAAAAACTTGTTAATTTCTGAATGGAAATCATAATGCATTGTTTATGTTTTTCGTGAAGTAATCCATTCGTTATCACTCATAAAATGTTTTTGGCATTACGATACCAACTTTACTAATCACTTGCTTAGGCAAAGAGCGGAGGGAGAATGATGAAAAAAAATGCAAAATCCCTAAATGTGTGTTTTTGAATAAAACCCTACCGAGGATGTACAAGCATTGTTTCAAATCCCCAAACATCGGAGATATAAAGGAGATAGACCCTTGTTAACCCCTTTGAGCCTTGAAGTAGGATTTTCTTTTCTAATCACAAAAACCCTTATTTTAACCTTGGGGCAGGGTAGTGTTCATTTAACTTGATCGAGTGTTCAAAACTCACCAAAAGGGTATGCATCCAAGGATACAACAATGGTTATCCTTCAAAAGGTTGAGGAATGTCAAAACCGCAATGATTATCCTTATTTCATCAAGAGATCAAGAGATGACGATGCCACAATGGTAATCCTTCATCAAATCAAAGGAGTGAGGCGGTCACAATCACATCCACCGAATCAAAGATAATGCGAGGTCACACGACTTGTTCAAAAAAAAAAATAATAGCAAAAGAGAAATGGCAAAAAAAAATGAAATAAAAAAAAGATGAAAAGAAAATGGCAAAAGAAAAAAGATGATGAAATTGCCAAGCAAGAACAAAGTCGTGTGATAATGAAACAGAAGAATAAAAGGTGAGCGACCGCCATGTCCAAAAAACCTCATTGATTCCTCAACCATTTCAAATTCCTTGTGAGGGATGAACACTCGTGTCGAGTTAACTGAACATAGGAATGGAGAACATCACGAAGGGGGTGGGTACAAATAATTTTGAGCCTAAAAATCCTTTGTTTTCTAAAAATCGTGAACCCGGCCAAGTTACAACCCTTAAAAGTCCTAATTGAAGTAGGGTTTATTTTGAATGCACACTCCGATGAGATAGCGTTTAACTGACTCCCAATGAAGCGAGACACATATCCATGATGGTATCGTACGATTGCTTTATCTTCCATATGCAAAAAATCGAGGTTGTGTCAACTAGTGATTCGGTCTCAAGAGGTCGCAACCTCATTTCACAAAAAAGTTTTACAACTTCAAGACTAACATAGGCTTTGCATTAGAATTGCCATTCTTATAATTAACATTCTTTTGCATACACAATATGTGCTTAACATCAAGGAAGTCACCATGATGAGAATCAGTGAGCAACTTGACTATGTCAAAGTTCAAGAGACTTGAGAACTTCGAGGAGTAAAAGCTAATCATCTCAAATGTTGACCATCAAGGGGAAAGTTACCCAAAGAACTCCGTTGGGCATGAACAGTTAATGCTTTCCCTGATTACCTTGAAGGGAAGAGTTTGAAGATTCCGTTGAGCGTGGTAAAGTTGTTTCCATGTTTGTTTGACTTCAAAACAATGAAGGCTTGAGGATTCTAGTAAGATGTACCCAATCTGGGGCAATCATGTCGATAAATCTCTTCAAGCTTTGATCAATCTGGGGCAATCAAGTCGAGGAATCCCTCTCAAGTTCAACCAATCTGGGGCAATTACGTCGAGATTCGACAAATCTCTCCAAGGATCCTTTAGGGAAAATTCCTTCATGGGTCATGAAACTTGGGGCACTATCTTATGAGTTGTATCATTTCTCCCCAATCATAGGAGTTCGCTTCTCCCAGAAAAGTCTCTCCCCAAGCATAGGAGTTTATTTCTCCTGAGAGTTTGTTCCATTCCTTGAGCATAGGATTTCATTTCTCCTAGGAGCTATTCTACTTCCCTAACCAAGGCTCGTTACCTGGATTCCTCATCCCCAACATGGTGAATCGAGGGAATCTCCTCAAGTTGAAAATCCTCCAAGCAGTGGCACATGGTGAGAGGTCAGAAGTTATTCTACACTCTACAAGCCAACAACCAGAAGGGGCATCTTATAAATCAAAGTCCAATATCTATTGGCACCTCCACATGGTCCTTAATATTAAGGGGATTCTCCCTGGTGTTTACCTCACCAATGCCTTTATTTGGCACTCTGCATATAGCGTTCACTGCATATAACATTGCATCCTCAAAAGCGTAGCATATCCGTCAAAGCGGATCATTACGCCATAGAAAAATTCAAACATGCATACAAAGCATAAGCCAGATAATACAAATCAACATTCAATCAAGACGATGAAACTTCCCCACATAAAATGTTGTCCTTACAAACTCCGATTGATATCTGTTACTACATCACAAATCTCCTCAAACCATGGTGCCAATACTTGGTATCCTCAATCCCCAAAAAGAAGTCTCATGATTCTCTCCCTAATGTGGATCGGATGCAATGTCTTTCTTCGTCAGAATCGTTGTCTCCGAGGTTATTTCCCGTATGCTGCGTGCAGATTAGAGCGTGAATGAGGGTGGGCATTCAACCCATCTCATTTTTCAATCGTTTGAATAATCATACTTAGTGTGTGGCAATTCGAACGAGTGCCGCTCTTGAAGAGTTACACCCCGCCTTTGGCCTGAGGGACCAATGTAATTCTTATGCTTCGCAAGCATCAATATCTCCGTAATTCCCAGTGGTTACTTCTATCTTTTTGTCAAGTCTAGTCGTCACTAGTCTTGTTGCGGTTATTTCCCGTGTGCTGCGCGCAAATTAGAGTGCGAATAAGGGTGGGCATTCAACCCATCTCATTTTTCAATCGTTTGAATCACCATACTTGGTGTGTGGCAATTCGAACGATTGCCGCTCTTGAAGAGTTACACCCCGCCTTTGGCCTGAGGGATTAATGTAATTCTTATGCTTCGCAAGCATCAACATCTTCGTGATTATGTCTTTTGATCGAGTCTAGTCGTCACTAGTCTCCGTGGTCCCTTCCCTCGTACGGGAAAACTTTTAGATCCAACCCCCGTGTTGTGTATCCTTTGCCTTCCGTCCTGGCAAACCATTTCAAAACTAATTCCCCATCCCCAACCTCAGTGTTGATGTTAATTCTTTCTTCCCTTGACCTCGGTGTCGATACCTTTCTTTTCCAACCTCAGTGTTGATGTCTATCCTTTTCTTGTCCAACCTCAGTGTTGATGCCTATCATTCCTTCACCGACCTCTGTGTCGATGCCAATCGTCATTCACAACCTCAGTGTTGATGTTTATCTTTTCTCGTCCCAACCTCAGTGTTGATGTCCTCGACCTCAGTGTCGACGCCTTTCCTTTCACAACCTCAGTGTTGATGTCCCCCAACCTCAGTGTTGATATGCTCCAACCCTAGCGTTGATGTCCTCCAACCCCAGTGTTGATGTTTAGCCCTCTCTTTCAATTCTTGTGGATCGTAGGTCCGACTACCTTATCCTCATCTTTTCCTATTCTTGAGGATCGTAGGTCCGTTGACCTTATCCTCATCTTTTTCATTTCTTGTGGATCGTAGGTCTGTTGACCTTATCCTCATCTTTTTCATTCTTGTGGATCGTAGGTCCGTTGACCTTATCCTCATCTTTTTCATTCTTGTGGATCGTAGGTCCGTTGACCTTATCCTCATCTTTTTCAATTCTTGTGGATCGTAGGTCCGTTGACCTTATCCTCATCTTTTTCAAAGTGGGTCGTAGGTCCGTTGATCTTACCCTGAATTTGAGTTGTGAGTCTATTATACTCGCCCTAGATTTGAGTCGTGGATCTGTTGATCCCACCCCGGTTTCGAGTCATTTACCCTTACTTTCAATTTCTGAGTCAGTAGATCCTATCATTCCATCGGACCCATACTTTCCAATCATATTTTCATACAACAATCATTTCCATTGAGAACCTTGTATTCGCACCTTGGCTACGTTACAAGCTATCCCCATTCAATCCATTACTCACCGTAAATTCTTCCACCAGAAAAACAAAAAAATTCTCTTCCCCCAACAGATATCAAAACAAAAATAAGGATAACACCTACACCTTCATTTCAGGACAAATTTCTGGTCTTGATATTTAATCTTCTTCCACCTCGAATGTTCGAAAGGCTAACGCCAATCTCACCTTCAGGTTTAAGACGATTAAATAGGGGCAGCTGCCATACCCCAAATTTGTCCTACCCTTTCGATTTTATCTGGCTTAGGCTTATGCATTTCATAGTTGTTAGAACAAGATTTGTTCTTATCAATTATCTTAGTTTTGATGATAACAATAATATGAATTTTGCTTAAGATAATATGGTACTCTAATCCAATGCAATTTCCCTTTCAGGAAATATATATAAAGAGTACGCATAATTCAGCGCTCAGAAGATGTGTCTCAAATGGTTCAGCATGCAACATCAGAACATGGTCTGGCAAGACATCAGAAGATGGTCGAAGCAGAATCAGAACATGGGTCTATGGAAGCATCAGAAGAACATGAGATCAGAAGCACTGAAGATCAGAAGATGGTATCACGCTCAGAAGCACTTCAAGGTCAGAAGATCAGAAGATGCTGTGCACCAAGCTGTTTGACTCTGATGATATTCAAACGTCGTATTCACAAACATCAGATCAGAAGGAAGTACACGTGGCAGACTACGCTGACTGACAAAAGGAACGTTAAAGCTACTAAAGGCTACGTCAGTAGACACAGCGTGAACAAGGCTCGAGGTAGTTGACAAAAGCGTATAACATTAAATGCAAAGCTGTACGGAACACGCAAAGCATTAAATGCATTCAACGGTCATCTTCTCAACGCCTATAAATATGAAGTTCTGATGAGAAGCAAGGTTAACGATTTTCGCACCAATACAATTCAAATTCACTTGCTGAAACTCTGTTCAAATCAAAACTCAGAATCTTCATCTTCATCAAAGCTCACTACATTGCTGTTGTAATATCTTAGTGAGATTAAGCTTAAATTGTAAGAGAAATATCACAGTTGTGATTATCGCTTTTAAGAAGCATTTGTAAACTCTTGAATAGATTACATTAAGTTGTAAGGAACTAGAGTGATCAGTTGATCAGTATACTCTAGGAAGTCTTAGCAGTTAGCTGAGCAGGAAGTCTTGGCAGTTGGCTGAGCAGGAAGTCTTGGCAGTTGGCTGAGCAGAAAGTCTTAGGAGTGAACTAAGCCTAGAGTGATCGTGTTGATCAGTAGACTCTAGAAAAGTCTTAGGAGTGAACTAAGCAGTTGTTCCTGGAGTGATCAGGTTGTGATCAGAAGACTCTGGAAGACTTAGTTGCGGCTAAGTGGAAAACCATTGTAATCCGTGCGATTAGTGGATTAAATCCTCAGTTGAGGTAAATCATCTCTGCGGGGGTGGACTGGAGTAGCTTCGTTAACAGTGAACCAGGATAAAAATAATTGTGCATTTTATTTTTATCGCTCAAGATTTTAAGTCACACTTATTCAATCCCCCCCTTTCTAAGTGTTTTTCTATCCTTCAATTGGCATCAGAGCGCCGGTTCTAAGGTGCAAGCACTTAACCGTGTTTAGAAAAGATTCAGGAAGAGAAAAACGCTTCATTTAAAAGATGGTTGATGAAAGTGAAAGGACTATACCTACACCTGCATCTACATCTGGCTCTGCTGAGCAATACAACGGTAACAATGGTTATACTAGACCGCCGGTATTTGATGGTGAAAACTTTGAATACTGGAAAGATAAACTGGAGAGTTACTTTCTGGGTCTAGATGGTGATCTATGGGATCTTCTGATGGATGGTTACAAACATCCAGTAAATGCCAGAGGCGTGAAGCTGTCAAGGCAAGAAATGAATGATGACCAAAAGAAGCTTTTCAGGAATCATCATAAATGTAGAACTGTTTTGCTGAATGCTATCTCTCATGCTGAGTATGAGAAGATATCTAACAGGGAAACGGCCTATGACATATATGAGTCCTTGAAAATGACTCATGAAGGAAATGCTCAAGTCAAGGAGACAAAAGCTCTTGCCTTAATCCAGAAGTATGAAGCCTTCAAGATGGAGGATGATGAAGACATTGAAAAGATGTTTTCGAGATTTCAAACTCTGACTGCTGGATTGAGAGTTCTTGACAAAGGATACACCAAGGCTGATCATGTAAAGAAGATCATCAGAAGCTTACCCAGAAGATGGGGTCCGATGGTGACTGCATTCAAGATTGCGAAGAATCTGAATGAAGTTTCTCTGGAAGAGCTTATCAGTGCCTTGAGAAGCCATGAGATTGAGCTGGACGCAAATGAGCCTCAAAAGAAAGGTAAGTCTATTGCATTAAAATCTAATATCAAGAAATGCACTAACGCTTTTCAGGCTAGAGAAGAAGATCCTGAAGAATCAGAATCTGAAGAAGAAGATGAACTGTCCATGATTTCCAGAAGGCTAAATCAACTCTGGAAGACCAAGCAAAGGAAGTTCAGAGGCTTCAGAAGTTCAAGGAAATTTGAACGTGGAGAATCTTCTGATGAAAGAAGATTTGACAAGAAGAAGGTCATGTGCTATGAATGCAATGAGCCTGGACACTACAAGAATGAATGTCCAAATCTTCAGAAGGAAAGTCCCAAGAAAAAGTTTCATAAGAAGAAAGGTCTTATGGCAACCTGGGATGAGTCAGAAGATGATTCAGAAGATGAGCAGGCCAACTGTGCGCTGATGGCGACAGAAGATGACGGATCAGAATCTACATCAGAATCAGATTCTGAAGAGGTATTTTCTGAACTTACTAGAGATGAGTTAGTTTCCGGTCTAACTGAACTTCTGGAACTCAAGTCTAAGATCAGTCTCAAATACAAAAAGCTGAAAAAGCAATTTGAATTTGAAACAAAGAAGCTTGAGTTGGAGAATTCTGAATTAAAAGAAAAACTTTTAAAACTATCCAATAATGTTGGATCTCCTTCTGATTCAGAAAAATCCACTCCTAGTCTGAACCATATTCTGAAAGAATATGATTTAAGTTTCAGAAAGTTCTTATCTAGAAGTATTGGCAGAAGTCAGCTAGCTTCTATGATATATGCTGTGTCTGGAAACAAAAGAGTTGGCATTGGTTATGAGGGTGAAACCCCATACAAACTTGAACCTGTTGATGAAATGAAAATTACATACAAGCCATTGTATGATCAGTTCAAGTATGGCCACTCACATGATATTAGGCACACCTCACATGCACAAAGTTTTCACATTACACACACTAAGAAGCATGTGACACAACCTAGGAAATATCATGAAACTCACATTAAGAATTATCATGCTGTTCCTCCTATTGCTTACAATGTTAAACCCAAGTTCAATCAGAACTTGAGAAAATCTAACAAGAAAGGACCCAAGAAGATGTGGGTACCTAAGGATAAGATTATTCCTATTGCAGATATCCTTGGCTGCAAGAAGGACAAAGCACAACATGTCATGGTACCTGGACTCTGGATGCTCGCGACACATGACAGGAAGAAGGTCTATGTTCCAAGACCTGGTGCTTAAGTCTGGAGGAGAAGTCAAGTTCGGAGGAGATCAGAAGGGCAAGATAATTGGCTCTGGAACTATAAAATCTGTTAACTCTCCTTCCATCTCTAATGTACTTCTTGTAGAAGGATTAACACATAACCTTTTATCTATCAGTCAATTAAGTGACAATGGTTATGATATAATCTTTAATCAAGAGTCTTGCAAGGCTGTAAATCAGAAGGATGGCTCAATCCTATTTACAGGCAAGAGGAAGAACAACATTTATAAGACAGATCTGCAAGATCTTATGAGTCAGAAGGTGACTTGTCTTATGTCTGTTTCTGAAGAGCAGTGGGTCTGGCACAGGAGATTAGGTCATGCTAGTTTGAGAAAGATCTCTCAAATTAACAAACTGAATCTTGTCAGAGGACTCCCTAATCTGAAATTCCAATCAGATGCTCTTTGTGAAGCATGTCAGAAGGGCAAGTTCTCCAAACCTGCATTCAAGTCTAAGAATGTTGTTTCTACCTCAAGGCCATTAGAACTCTTGCACATTGATCTGTTTGGACCAGTCAAAACAGCATCTGTCAGAGGAAAGAAATATGGATTAGTCATCGTAGATGATTATAGCCGCTGGACATGGGTAAAATTCTTAAAACACAAGGATGAGACTCATTCAGTGTTCCTTGATTTCTGCATTCAGATTCAATCTGAAAAAGAGTGTAAAATCATAAAGGTCAGAAGTGATCATGGTGGTGAATTTGAGAACAAATCCTTTGAAGAATTCTTCAAAGAAAATGGTATTGCCCATGATTTCTCTTGTCCTAGAACTCCACAGCAAAATGGGGTTGTAGAACGAAAGAATAGGACTCTTCAAGAAATGGCCAGAACCATGATCAATGAAACCAATATGGCTAAGCATTTCTGGGCAGAAGCAATAAACACTGCATGTTATATTCAGAATAGAATCTCTATCAGACCTATTCTAAATAAGACTCCCTATGAATTGTGGAAGAATAGAAAGCCCAACATTTCATATTTCCATCCTTTTGGATGTGTATGCTTTATTCTGAACACTAAAGATCATCTTGGTAAGTTTGATTCCAAAGCTCAAAAGTGTTTCCTTCTTAGATATTCTGAACGCTCAAAAGGCTACAGGGTATACAATACTGAAACATTGGTTGTAGAAGAATCAATCAATATCAGGTTTGATGATAAGCTTGGTTCTGAAAAACCAAAGCAAGTTGATAATTTTGCAGGTTGTGATATTGACATATCAGAAGTTGTTGAGCCAAGAAGCAACGCATCAGAAGCAGAGCTCCTCAGAAGCAAAGAATCTGAAGATCAAGTAACAGCTTCTCTGGAGGATCTAAGTATTTCTGAAGAACCATCTGTCAGAAGATCATCCAGACTCATCTCTGGTCATTCAGAAGATGTCATTCTTGGAAAGAAGGATGATCCAATCAGAACAAGAGCATTCCTTAGGAACAATGCAGACTGTCAATTAGGTCTTGTATCTTTGATCGAGCCAACTTCTGTTGATCATGCTCTAGAAGATCCAGACTGGATAATTGCTATGCAAGAAGAACTAAATCAGTTTACAAGGAATGATGTTTGGGATCTTGTTCCTACACCAGATGGATTCAACATAATTGGTACAAAATGGGTCTTCAGAAACAAGCTTAGTGAGAAAGGTGAAGTGGTAAGGAACAAAGCCAGACTGGTGGCTCAGGGTTATAGTCAGCAAGAAGGGATTGACTACACAGAAACCTTTGCACCAGTGGCCAGGTTAGAGTCTATTCGTCTATTAATTTCTTTTGCCACTCAACATAACATCACTCTCTATCAGATGGATGTTAAGAGTGCCTTCTTAAATGGTTATATAGATGAAGAAGTTTATGTCCATCAACCTCCTGGTTTTGAAGACTCTATGTCTCCTAATCATGTTTTTAAACTTAAGAAATCATTGTATGGATTGAAACAGGCTCCCACAGCTTGGTATGAACGCTTAAGTTCCTTCCTTCTAGATAATGGTTTCACTAGAGGAAAAGTGGACACTACTCTCTTTTGTAAAACCTTTGAAAAGGATATTTTAATTTGTCAAATATATGTAGATGATATTATTTTTGGAACATCTAATGCTACACTTGGAAAGGAGTTTGCTAAGTCTATGCAGGCTGAGTTTGAAATGAGCATGATGGGAGAACTCAAGTATTTCCTTGGAATACAAATAAATCAAACATCAGAAGGAACGTATGTTCACCAAACCAAGTATGTGAAGGAACTTCTGAAGAAGTTCAATCTTCTAGACTGCAAAGAAGCCAAAACTCCTATGCATCCAACATGCATCCTAGGTAAGGATGAGGTAAGTAAGAAGGTAGATCAGAAGCTATACAGAGGTATGATTGGATCTCTTCTATATCTGACTGCTTCTAGACCTGACATTCTGTTCAGTGTTTGTTTGTGTGCTAGATTCCAATCGGATCCTAGAGAATCTCATTTAACTGCTGTTAAGAGGATTCTAAGGTATCTGAAAGGTACTACTAATGTTGGTTTAGTTTACAGAAAATCTAAAGAATACAACTTAGTAGGATTCTGCGATGCTGATTATGCTGGAGACAGAATTGAAAGAAAAAGTACTTCAGGAAGTTGCCAATTTCTTGGAAGTCACTTAATCTCCTGGTACAGCAAGAAGCAAGCAACCATTGCTCTATCAACCACAGAAGCAGAATATGTCGCAGCTGCTGGTTGTAGTACGCAGATGCTCTGGATGAAGAGTCAGTTAGAAGATTATCAGATATTTGAGAGTAACATTCCTATATTCTGTGATAATACTTCTGCTATATGTTTATCTAAGAATCCTATTCTACATTCAAAAGCTAAACATATTGAGATAAAACATCATTTCATAAGGGACTATGTTCAGAAGGGTGTTATATCTTTAAACTTTGTTGATACAGACCATCAATGGGCTGATATCTTTACAAAACCCCTGGCTGAAGATAGGTTTAAGTTCATTCTGAAGAACATCAGTATGGATTTATGCCCAGAATGAGAAGATGAGAATTTCTCATGTATGAGTATCTTCTGAAATGAATGTGGAACATTTTTTTTTAATCAGAAGTTCTGATTGAATTCGTTTAGAAATTATGATTCGGTTATTACTAACGTTTCATTGTCTAAGTTGATTCAGAACATCTTGTAAAGCAAAACAGCTGTTACGCTTTATCTCGGGATGGTAAACCTGTCGTTACTATTCATGGATAAGCGCGCGTGCAGTTGAAGGGACGCCGACCATAGGTAACTGTGCTAGTCACCTCATTCGTCTTTATTATCTCTCCTCACGTCACGTAACATTAAATGCTTTTCATCATTCGTTTCATTTTATTTTCCTTTAAATACTCTTCAAAATGGTTTTCGGTTTTCTATCTCTCTGTTTTCCTCTTAAAAATTTTTTTCTCTCTCTCTCTCTCTCGTTTTTCTTTTCTTCTCTAAAAACCTAGCATTCACCTCAAGCCTGTTGAAGCTCAATGACTCAAAGGCGACAGATCTCTGTGCATCTCGGGATGGCTCTTCTAATACCGCTCAAGTCAGATCCTTCTTTGATGTTGTTATCAACTTTCATCCAAAGACAGAAGACTTTCTTGAGTTGTGGGAAGATATACTCAACTTCTATGTTGAGTTTCTTGACCGATTTGTGTAGTTTTTAATTTTTGTAGTCATTTCCTCTTTGGAAATTCTACTTTGTAGTTTTCTTTTCCTTGCTGCTTCTGCTTGTTTTGTATTTGCTAGGAATGTTTTTCATCTTGTTAAACATAGGAACCTTTTGTAATATCTTTTGATTATCAATGAAAAAGTTTCTTTGTGTTTTTCATTCCAGTAAATGTTTTCTTTTGTCGTGTTATACATCTGAATCCTTTTAAATATTCTTTTTGATGTTATGACAAAAAGGGGGAGAAAGATAAATGATAAATGATTTGATTAAATCTATCAGTTGCTGGGTAAAGGCTCCCACACATTCACTAACAAGAACTGCAAGTTCTATATGGTTTAAGTGTTTTGCAGGTACAAAGAAGTGAAGTGAATCTTCAAAGCAAACACTAGAAGCAAAACCATTGAAACTGAAGCAAGCTGAGTGCTGTCAAGCTTCAGAGATCAGAAGCAAGAAAGAAGAATGAATCAGAAGCACTGATAATAGAATTTGAATATCTTTGTCTATCCTGTTCTGACAAAATTCTATTTGCCCTGATACACATAATGTTATGGCTCTGATACATTATTTGCTCTGATACATGTTTTTAGCCTAAAATGCTCTGATACATTTGGCTCTGATACATATCATGTATTTGAATATACATTTTATGTTTTAACTCGTTCATGCTGACTTTTGTCGTTTAGTTTTTGTTCTGTAACATTTCAGGATGTAGAGATGCTCAAATGATGCTCTGGTACATTCAACAATGTTCTGATACAAATCTAGCATGAAGTGATGTTGGTAGACATTCAAAGCTCTGAAGCTGTCCTGAAGGGAAGCAGAAATCAGAAGATGTGAATGTTCTAAAAGATCCAGAAATTCAAGTTCTGAAGCTGTCCTGAATGGAAGCAGAAGTCAGAAGCTGTGAATGTTCTGAAGATCAAAAGAAATTCAAGTTCTGAAGCTGTCCTGAATGGAAGCAGAAGTCAGAAGCTGTGAATGTTCTGAAGATCAAAGAAATTCAAGTTCTGAAGCTGTCCAATGGAAGCAGAAGTCAGAAGCTATGGATTCTCTGAAGGCAGAAGCTCATATGATCGTCTCTACCGAAATAATCAGGGAAGTCTTTTATTAAAGTTCTTCGAGTATTTATTTCAGGGGGAGATTATTTATCTCAGGGGGAGATTGTTAATCTCAGGGGGAGACATATTCATATGCTTATGCTATAGCTGTGTAATTTGTCTTTTGCCGTCTACTCTTTCTGATCGCAAATTCATATCATTTATATATGTTTTTGTCATCATCAAAAAGGGGGAGATTGTTAGAACAAGATTTGTTCTTATCAATTATCTTAGTTTTGATGATAACAATAATATGAATTTTGCTTAAGATAATATGGTACTCTAATCCAATGCAATTTCCCTTTCAGGAAATATATATAAAGAGTACGCATAATTCAGCGCTCAGAAGATGTGTCTCAAATGGTTCAGCATGCAACATCAGAACATGGTCTGGCAAGACATCAGAAGATGGTCGAAGCAGAATCAGAACATGGGTCTATGGAAGCATCAGAAGAACATGAGATCAGAAGCACTGAAGATCAGAAGATGGTATCACGCTCAGAAGCACTTCAAGGTCAGAAGATCAGAAGATGATGTGCACCAAGCTGTTTGACTCTGATGATATTCAAACGTCGTATTCACAAACATCAGATCAGAAGGAAGTACACGTGGCAGACTACGCTGACTGACAAAAGGAACGTTAAAGCTACTAAAGGCTACGTCAGTAGACACAGCGTGAACAAGGCTCGAGGTAGTTGACAAAAGCGTATAACATTAAATGCAAAGCTGTACGGAACACGCAAAGCATTAAATGCATTCAACGGTCATCTTCTCAACGCCTATAAATATGAAGTTCTGATGAGAAGCAAGGTTAACGATTTTCGCACCAATACAATTCAAATTCACTTGCTGAAACTCTGTTCAAATCAAAACTCAGAATCTTCATCTTCATCAAAGCTCACTACATTGCTGTTGTAATATCTTAGTGAGATTAAGCTTAAATTGTAAGAGAAATATCACAGTTGTGATTATCGCTTTTAAGAAGCATTTGTAAACTCTTGAATAGATTACATTAAGTTGTAAGGAACTAGAGTGATCAGTTGATCAGTATACTCTAGGAAGTCTTAGCAGTTAGCTGAGCAGGAAGTCTTGGCAGTTGGCTGAGCAGGAAGTCTTGGCAGTTGGCTGAGCAGAAAGTCTTAGGAGTGAACTAAGCCTAGAGTGATCGTGTTGATCAGTAGACTCTAGAAAAGTCTTAGGAGTGAACTAAGCAGTTGTTCCTGGAGTGATCAGGTTGTGATCAGAAGACTCTAGAAGACTTAGTTGCGGCTAAGTGGAAAACCATTGTAATCCGTGCGATTAGTGGATTAAATCCTCAGTTGAGGTAAATCATCTCTGCGGGGGTGGACTGGAGTAGCTTCGTTAACAGTGAACCAGGATAAAAATAATTGTGCATTTTATTTTTATCGCTCAAGATTTTAAGTCACACTTATTCAATCCCCCCCTTTCTAAGTGTTTTTCTATCCTTCAATAGTCTCATGTACATACCTCTCATTAGGTCATTAACATAACTCATGCATTCATTGATCAATAACTTGGCTTTGGGATCAAGGTTTGAAAGTTCTGGGTTTCTACTTCAGATAAGCTTATCTCAACTGGTTTCCCTGTATGTATTGAAATACGTACCAGGGTTGATTCATGGATTTCTTCTTCACCAAGTTACAAGGTGTGCATCCATCAGAAGTTTGACCGAGGATCGTTGAGGTAGGGTTTCTTACTCGCGGTGTTCGAGTTTATTAAAGTCCATCAGCAAAGGACAATTGAATTTCGTGTTAAGATGTTCTCCTGTGCTTCAATTCTTATCTTCATCAGAGGATTCCTCAGGGTGTCATATTAAAGTCGTTTGTTAAAGGAGACATTTCAATCAAGACACGATACGTTCTTGAGTTGTATTGAGGATACGGCTTTGGCAACTCAAAATAATTCATTTAATCAATTGGGTCACTTATGGTTCAAGAAGTTGATCTAAGATTGGCTATGTTCAAGTTCTTTCATGGTATGCATAAAGTATTCATTGATTGGCTCGTGTTACAAGTTTAAGTGCATATGGAATATGTTGGAAGACTAATGGCAAAGCGGTGCGTAATTATGAGTTCAAGGTGAGTGTTCATACAAGACTCAAGTCGTCATTCAATATCCGCTCGAGTATCATTCACAATTCGCTCATAGGAAAATTCTATTCAAGGTTGCAAGCATAAATTCAAATATTCAAATAGAAAAAGTGGGAAAATAAGAGCCTTACTACTTGAAGAGATTTCCAATATTTCAAGTCAAGATTCATACAATGCAAGTTAACCATACCATAAGTCATTACAAAAAGCCAGAATTGGACATTGAAAATTACAAAAGAAATTGAGCAACAGTTGACTTCTTAGTCAACAGTTGACTTTTGGTCAACCGTTAACCGAGACCTTAACTCTGACTCCGAATCCACACTTTTCTAAACCTAATACCAAGCAAGATCCCAGTTACTTCAAAACACCAAGGCTCCCAAAGAAACTCCATTGAACCATGGCATCACCAAACCTGCATAATAAAGAGATGCATCAGTTCACAATCCAAATTAGTTCAGACCTGCATAACCAGTAAACAAAACTAAGTTAAATTTCAAGCCTTTTGCACATGACCTAACATACAGCCAGTTTGTCTAACATTCCAAATATTACCATTTCATTAATTATCATAGTTTCACTATCAATTCCTACTACCTGTATCATGTACATACAACACACAACATATATCAGTCATCAAAAATCCCAAACCTCTCATAAACTACCAATATCCATTTACTAACGGTTCCCAAACTAACTGATTTTCTAAGCTTAGCCATATGTTCACATTAACTCCTACTAACAAGTTTCCTAACAGCATTCCACTAACAAACTAACTAACCATAACAGAATTTCAAACCCTTCCCATTTGTCAATTCATAACCAACATAACTACTGCCAGCTCATCCTAACCGACTTATAACAGAATGTAACCACCCATAACCAACTTCCAAAATCAGTTACTACAACCAGACTCAGCAAACAGAATCAGAAAAGAGAAAGGAGGAGAAGAATCAAAAAACTGAAATATAACAGAAAAGGAGGATTAACCAACCTCTATATAAGAGCTTCTCCATCATTCTCATGGACTCTCTAGAGCCATTCACCATTTTCTTCTTCTTCTCTTTCAATCTCTTTGTCCACAATCTTCATTCAACCCTTCACTCCTCCATTTTCAGACCTTAACCATCTTCAACAACCATCATCACCTCCATACCTCACATTCATTCCTTCTTCACTTCTCTTCATCCATCTTCATTCACAATCTTCAATTCTCCTTCACCTCATCAACCTTCAATCATCATACTCCTCACCACTTCTTCACCATTGCTCTGCTTCCTCTCTCGACCACTCCATTCTCCTTCATCTTCTCAACCAATCTTCAATCATCCCTTTTCCATCATTCAACCACAGACCTGTAACAAGAAATCACAGAAAATTATTGCAAAGAATCAAAGAAAAAGGGAAAGAATAGCAAAAGAGTGGAAACCTCACAAACCTGAAAATCTTCATCAAACAACTCCAATTCTCTAAAAACTTCAAAAGAGTTCTCGCTAATCAACCTTCATCGCACCTCTTCTGCCTCAAGATTACCACCGCACATCGTTGTCCTGTTTCTGCGATCGAACCGCTTGAACCTTCATTCGACATCAATTTTTATCTGCAACACGAATCTGCATCAACACAGCAGCGTTATCACGCGCGTGAAAGTGAGAAGAGGAAGATTCAAATCGGAGAAAACAGATGGAAGAATTCGAAGACGCACCTGGACGAGAGAGATCGCAAGCGGAGATATGCGAGAGAAGAGAAGACCGATCGAAGTTCTTAATAGAGAAAGTTTGAGTCGAGTTCGAACGAGAGATTAAGATCGAGAGAGATGAGAGAGGCGATCTCTGTTTATCGCGCGGCCGTTAGACGTTGCTGCCACCGCATTTTCGTCTGTTAAGGTGGAGTTCCGGCCGCCGTCGCCGTTGTTGAAGGAGAGTAAGGAAGATGTCTTCAAGAAGCTGATGCGTCACAAGTATTTTCTAACCCTAAATCCCTTTGTATTGTTTATATTATTTTTTTCTTTTAATTGTTATTAATTGATAATGGAAACTGATAACATAGAATTAGCTCTGGATTAAAGGAATTAATAGCTGATAATTGATTAGGTTAATTAGATTTAATTGTGATTAATTGGATTAATGGAGAAAATGAATAAGAAAGCATTTAGTTTGAATATAAAATCTGAATGCGGATCAACTTGGGCCAAAACGAAACTGACCCCACACCCCCTATGGCTCACGCTCATCTCTTTCTGATACAGCAACAATTCTTTGGGCTTAGCTCTGGCCCATGAGCACCCAAGGGGTGTGTAAGACCTCTGCTGGTCCACACCCCATTTCCAGCAATACATCTCTCAAGCCCAGTATCTTTTTGGCACAAGAAAATCTGAAACAAAAAAAATGTTGGGCTATTGATTGGGCCCAGCGCCCATAATTACTCATGCACCACAATATTCAACTTTAAACCCCCCTGTGTACATATCTCCTTGTTAGATTTAGGTTCTTTTTCACATAGTTTCGCATGCTATTTTTTAGGTGATAAAACCAATAAAACTTGATAGATGTTAGAGTCATTTTTAGAATTTAATTTTTAGTGTTCTTTTAAGTCATTAATCGATGATTTTCCTATATAAAAATCCCATAAAGATAGTAGTATTTTTAGGTTAATTTTTGCACTAATATTTGGATTGCTTTTGTATCATTTACATGTTAATTATGTATAATTGTTGTGATTTTTTTTGCTTAGTTTTTGGCCATATTTTTTGGCCTACTTTGTTAATACCATTTTAATGCTCTTTTTAGAATTTTGTTACCATAACTTTAGATTAGACTCCCTTGTACCATAACAACAATAACAACTAGGCTTAGAAATTAGGCTAGTCTCCCCCTTTTCATTCTTTTTCTTTTACAACATAAAACATCTAACAAATATCAAAATAAAATCCCTCTAAAAAATACAAAGAAAACACTTAAAAAACATTAATAAAAAAGTGAAAATCATTAAAAAGGGAATGGAAGCTTGAATCTCCCTTGCTTTAGGGAATCATTCGAGTGCTTGGATCTCCCTTGCTTTAGGGTTCCATTCGGGCGTAAGTTCCCAAATTCTAAAAGACACAAACCAAAGAGTAACTCGAGTTTCCCTTGCTTTAGGGATTTCCTCGAAACACTCAAACTCTCTCTCTCTTTCTCTCCTTTCTTAAGGGCATTGTTATCTCCGCTCTATTGCATCCTAGGTCGATCCCTTATGCAAGAGCGCGAGCGTTAACTCCGCCCAACTAAAAAACACAAAAACAAACAAAACTATGGAGCCGAACTACGGCGCTCTGATTCCTGAAAAGGATACGTAGGCATCAAGTCGCGGGGCTTGAACGAGCACACTTGTAAATATTCCTTCTTTTCCCCGTATTTCTTTTGCATTCATTCGCATATAGGTAGACATAGTACACACCCTTTAGATAGAAACAAACATAGGTGGATACCATCGAGTACGATGGGCGCGAGGGGTGCTAATACCTTCCCCTTGCGTAACCGACTCCCGTACCTTGATTCTCTGGTCGCAAGACCTTGTTCCTTCCTTTGTTAGGTTTCCTGGTATTCCTTTCCCTTATGGGATAAATATATTGGTGGCGACTCTGTTCATTTTTCGCGAGCGTGCGACAGCTATTCAAAAATCATCATAAATGTAGGACTGTTTTGCTGAATGCTATCTCTCATGCTGAGTATGAGAAGATATCTAACAGGGAAACTGCCTATGATATATATGAGTCATTGAAAAATGACCCATGAAGGGAATGCTCAAGTCAAGGAGACCAAAGCTCTTGCCCTAATCCAGAAATATGAAGCCTTCAAGATGGAGGATGATGAAAATATTGAGAAGATGTTCTCAAGATTTCAAACGCTAACTGCTAGATTAAGAGTTATGGACAAAGGCTGCACCAAGGCTGATCATGTAAAGAAAATCATCAGAAGCTTGCCCAGAAGATGGGGTCCAATGGTGACTGCATTCAAGATAGCAAAGAATCTGAATGAAGTCTCTTTGGAAGAGCTAATCAGTGCCTTAAGAACCCATGAGATAGAGGTGGATGCAAATGAACTTCAGAAGAAATGTAAGTCTATTGCATTAAAATCTAATTATAAAAAATGCACTAACGCTTTTCAGGCTGAAGAAGAAGATTCTGAAGAATCAGAATCAGAAGAAAAAGATGAACTGTCCATGATCTCCAGAAGGGTTAACCAACTCTGTAAGTGCAAGCAAAGGAAGTTCAAGAACTTCAGAAGTTCAAAGAAGCCTGAAAGAGGAGAATCTTTTGGAGGCAGAAGATCTGACAAGAAGAAGGTCATCTGCTATGAGTGCAATGAGCCTGGACACTTCAAGAATGAATGTCCAAAACTTCAGAAGGAGAATCCCAAGAAGAAGTTTCATAAGAAGAAAGGTCTTATGGCAACATGGGATGATTCTGAATCAGAATCAGAATCAGACTCTGAAGGCGAGCAAGCAAACCTTGCACTTATGGCCATAGTGGATGATGGATCAGAATCAAATTCTGAAGAGGTATTTTCTGAACTATCTAGAGAAGAGTTAGTTTCTAGTTTAACTGAACTTCTGGAACTCAAGGCTCATCTTAGTATCAAATACAAAAATCTGAAAAAGCTATTTGAATCTAAAACTAAGAAGCTGGAAGTGGAAAACTCTGAACTGAAGGAAAAAGTTTTAAAATTATCCAAAGACACTGGATCTCCTTCTGAATCAGAAAAATCCATTCCTAGCCTCAATCATATTCTGAAAGAATATGACTCGAGCTTCAGAAAGTTTTTATCTAGAAGTATTGGCAGAAGTCATCTTGCTTCTATAATATACGGAGTTTCTGGAAATAAAAGGATTGGCGTTAGCTATGAGAGGGATACCCCACGTAAATTTGAACCTGTTGATGATATGAAAATCACATACAAGCCATTGTATGAGTAGTTCAAATATGGCCACCCACATGATATTAGGCTCACTTCACATGCACACAGCTTGCACACTACACACACCAAGAAGCATGTGACACAACCTAAACGATATCATGCTGCCAAACCTAAAGAATATCATGCTGTCCCTCCTGTTAATTATTATGCTAAACCCAAGTTCAATCAGAACTTGAGGAAAACTAACAAGAAAGGACCCAAGAAATTGTGGGTACCTAAGGAGAAGATAATTTTTGTTGCAGATATCCTTGGCAGCAAAGAAGACAAAGCACAAAATGTCATGGTACCTAGACTCTGGGTGCTCGCGACACATGACGGGAAAAAGGTCTATGTTCCAAGACCTGGTGCTTAAGTCTGGTGGAGAAGTCAAGTTTGGAGGAGATCAGAAGGGCAAAACTATTGGCTCTGGAACCATAAGTATTGGTAACTCTCCTTCCATAACTAATGTACTTCTTGTAGAAGGATTAACGCATAACTTATTATCCATAAGTCAACTAAGTGACAATGGTTATGATATAATCTTCAATCAAAAATCTTGCAAGGCTGTAAGTCAGAAGGATGGCTCAATCCTATTTACAGGCAAGAGAAAGAACAACATTTATATGATTGATCTTTCTGATCTTGAGAAGCAGAAGGTTACTTGCCTTATGTCTGTTTCTTAAGAGCAATGGGTCTGGCACAGAAGATTAAGACATGCTAGTTTGAGAAAGATTTCTCAGATTAACAAACTAAATCTGGTCAGAGGACTCCCAAATCTGAAATATAAATCAGATGCTCTTTGTGAAGCATGTCAGAAGGGCAAGTTCTCCAAACCTGCATTCAAGTCTAAGAATGTTGTCTCTTCCTCTAGGCCGTTAGAACTTCTGCACATTGATCTTTTTGGCCCAGTCAAAACAGCATCTGTCAGAGGGAAGAAATATGGATTGGTCATCGTAGATGATTATAACCGCTGGACATGGGTAAAGTTCTTAAAACACAAGGATGAGTCTCATTCAGTGTTCTTTGAATTATGCACTCAGATTCAATCTGAGAAGGAGTGCAAAATCATAAAGGTCAGAAGTGATCATGGTGGTGAATTTGAGAACAGATTCTTTGAGGAGTTCTTCAAAGAAAATGGTATTGCCCATGATTTCTCTTGCACTAGAAATCCACAGCAAAATGGAGTTGTAGAGCGAAAGAATAGGACTCTACAAGAAATGGCCAGAACCATGATCAATGAAACCAGTATGGCTAAGCACTTTTGGGCAGAAGCAATGAACACTGCATGTTATATTCAGAATAGAATCTTGATAAGACCTATTCTAAATAAGACTCCTTATGAATTGTGGAAGAACAGAAAGCCCAACATTTCATATTTTCATCCTTTTGGATGTGTGTGTTTTATTCTGAATACTAAAGATCATCTTGGTAAGTTTGATTCTAAGGCACAAAAAGGTTTCCTTCTTGGATATTCTGAACGCTCTAAAGGCTACAGAGTATACAATACTGAAACATTGGTTGTAGAAGAATCAATCAATATCAGATTTGATGATAAGCTTGGTCTTGAAAAGCCAAAGCAATTTGAGAATTTTGCAGATATAGATATTGATATATCATAAGCTGAAGAACCAAGAAGCAAAGTTTCAGAAGCTGAAAATCTCAGAAGCAAAGGATCAGAAGATCAAGTTGCTGCATCTTTAGAGAATCTCAGAATTTCTGAAGAGCCAACAGTCAGAAGATCTTCTAGACTCACCACAGCTCATTCAGAAGATGTGATTCTTGGAAAGAAAGATGATCCTATCAGAACTAGATCTTTTCTAAAGAATGGTAGTCAGAATCAGTGATCAGAATCAGAAGATGAAAAGTTCTATTCGTCATTAGAAGCAAATGCAATGCAACACAGCTGTCATCAAGTGTTTTCTGATGGTGAACACGTGTTTGCACGGATGGTAAAAGCGTGAGTGAATCTGATTGGACGCCGCCCTAGGTAACTGTGTTAAATCATTTCAATTACCACGTTCTCTCACCTAACGTCATTCATCATTTAATGCATTTGAGTTCATTTGATTCTGTAACTGTTCATTCTCATAAATATATTGCATTCCTTTTTTCAAATCCGCCTCTATAAATACATTTCAAATCATAACGTTTATCTTTTTCGCTCCCATTCTCTCTCTCTTCTTGCATGTATTTTTGCAACCTCTTTGATCTTTTCTCAAACCCTAAGCGCAAACCCAGAAATATTTCTTGCAATCTCAGTACTGTTTCAATGGCTTCTTCATCATCTCTCAACGCTGGTTCCTCTGTTCCTCTTCATCTTAAAGAAGAAGAACAACAGATTGTTCCTGTGATCTCTTGCTCTATTCCTAAAAAGGAGTTGGAAGTTATTTGTGAACTTATGGTAGACTTTGATAGTCTTGAAGAACATGAATTTCACCTTAAAGAAGATATCATTTTTCAAGGATGGACTTCATTATTTGCTGAGTTCTGTGGACCGATTTACCCATATCTAGTAAAGGAATTTTGGGTGCATGCTGTTGTAGCCCCTAAATCAATTATGTCTTTTGTCCATGGGAAGTTTGTGGTCGTTACTGAAAACATTCTGAGAATGATGTTTGACCTAAGAAACCCTGAAGGTGTTCATGAAGTTGATCAAAGGGATGATTGGGATGAGGTTTTGGCTACTCTCTATACAGATGTGAAGAAAACCAAGCGTGTCAAGGACATGAAGGATCTCTACAAGATCTGGACCAAGATTCTTCTGGGGTGTTTCTATCACAGAAAATCAAATCATTCTAAATACTTTGTCAACAATGAGCAGAAGTATATTCTGTATTGCATTGCTACTAAGAAGAAGGTTGATATTATCTTCATAATATTCAATCACATGTGGAATGCTGTAAAGGATTCCAGAAACGCCTTCAAAATAAAGAAGGGTACTATTATTCCTTTTGGAAGAATTATTACAAACCTTCTGATTCATTCCAAGATTGTGGAGGACTTAGAAGCTCACGGGATCATCAAAGATCTTGTTGTTAACACAGGAAGCTGCTTGAATGCTCTCACTTTGAGAAAGATGAGTGTTATTGAAGCTATCAAACAAACCCCTCAACCTCTCCCAGGAGCAAGAAACAGAAGAGATCCTATTCTTGCTAATTTTGAATCCTTCTTCAGAAGTGAGCTACCAGGAGTCAGAACCAAATATTTGAACTCACTCAAGGAAGAAAAAGACAAAGATGCTCCTACTAAAGGTGGTCGCAAGAAAGTCTCTACTTCCAGGCCTGCTGCTTCGGAAGATGCTGAAGTTGTTGTCAAGAAGGAAAGAAGGACAAAGCGAAAATTTGATCATCCTTCTGTTAACCAGGAGAAGATTGTCCAAAGTGTAGCTGCTGCTACTGTTGTTGAGAAAGCTGTTGAAGAAGATGTTCTGGTTGTTTTAGTTGAAAATAAAAACAGTGAAAAAGAGACTGCTGAGAAGAAGAAGAAGAAGAAGAAGAAGAAGAAGAGAAAGACCGATAACAAAAATGTGGAAGCTGAAAAGGCTGTTGAAAAGAAGAAGACAAGATAAAGAAAATTGATCATTGAAGCCTCGGATGAAGATGAAGAAGTTCAAGAAGCTGTGAAGTTGAAGGTCAGAAGGCTGTTGATAATGAGAAGGAGAGACTGGAATCTTCCAGAAGAAGAGAAATTTCTCTTGGGAAAGCAAAGATTGTGGAAGAGCAGAAGAATAAGAAGCAGAGGAAGCTAGAGGCTGTGTTTGAAGCAATTCAGAATGTATCTAAAGGTATACATCTCTCTGAACCTGATTCTATTCCTGCTTTACGTTCAGAAGTTGCACCAATAAATATTGCTCAAACCCCTGAACCAGAAAATCAACCATATAAAGCCCCATCAGAATCATCCATAAACATCCATGTTCTCACACCTCTTTCTTCTCCTGTAACCAATACTCTTACCCCTTCTCATTCACCCATCACAAATGTTCCCATTCCTCCCTCTCCATCCACAACCAACATTGCTTCTGACCAGGCCCTTGAAACCCCTGTTCTTGACATCCAACCCCTTCAAACTCTCTTTCCACCTCACACAAATATATCCACTTCTCAATCTCCACCTCATGCAAACTATGAACCCATTCCTTCCACCTCTCAAAATAATCCTTCTGTATCTGACCTTCCAGACTCTACATCGCATGAGCAACTGCTCCGTGACTGCAATTACACACCCAAGCCTCGTCTTGAAGCTGAGCTGGTAGTGTTAGATTCTGAGAATGAAGCGGAATCATCTTTCTGTTTTGATAGAGAACCTCAACCCTACCTTGTTCTGAAACCAGACTCTCCCATTACCAAAATCAAATCCCGCCGAGCATACCCTATTGGTGTAATTTATGAAATGGTAAAGAGGAATATCAGAAGAGTCTTTGATACTCTCAGAATAGTCCAACATGCTGGATTAAATGATGTTGCTATCCGAAAATTCTGGAGAATCTTCCGAAGAAAAGCAGATACTTATTTTGAAGAACTTCAGGAAATTTGTGTGGAACTTGCTCCACGACCTTGTGGAATTTTGAGGAACTATGAAGACTTCTGGTTCAGTCGTCTTGGAGGGAGATATTGCTTTGAAGAGAAGGAATTCATTGATGAACTTGCAGAAGCACGAGTTTCTGCGGATATGGAAGCCAATCTCTGTAGGGAGATTGTGGTCTGGAGACCTACGTATCCAGTTCTGACTGGAGACTTCAAGTCACTGCTTGATTTTCTGAGGGAGAATCCTTCTGAGGAAGACCCCAATATGGTCTTTCCAGAAGTTGTTGATCCTCCAGAAGTTGAAGGTCCTTCTGCTCCAAGGAATCTTGCTGCCATTCTTCAAGCTCTTGAGAATGGAGATTCTGACCTTCCTGCTCCAGAATATGAAGAAGATGCTTCTATGGGAGAAGCTGATGCTGAAGATCATCCTGCTGAGACTATTGCTGTTGAGGAAAATCAAGATGATGATCTCACAATTGAAGCTTCTGTTGAGAATGCTGTCCCTCTGGACCGAAGTTGTGAAGCTTCTTCTGGTGAACCCTCTCTTTTGGTGATGACTCTAGAGGTTATTCAGAAGAATCAAGCTGAGCTGGCTTCTCGTATGGACAAGCAAGATGACATCAATGCTGAGTTCCGCTCATTCATGGAGAAGCAGATTGAGAGCAATGCTGGGATTCATGACATGCTAGCCATGATTATGTCTAAGCTAGGGTCGTCTTAGTCTTTTTGTGTCTTCGTTGTATCTTTGTTTCTTGCATCTGTCTTCCTTGCATCTCCCTTGTACCTTCTGATAATTCTCTTTTGCTATCAATGAAAATTATCTTCTTTTCTCTCATATTGTTTGTTTTTCATCTGAATCTTTTGTGTTTTTGATGTTATGACAAAAAGGGGGAGTAACTGTGATAAATGATCTGATTTATTTTATCAGTTACTGGGAGAAAGTCTCCATATTTCTAACAGAACTTTCAAGTTCTATGTCTTTGAGTGTTTTGCAGGAATTGAAGATATTCTTAAAAGCTCAACATGAGAAGCAAAGACATGAGGAAAAGCAATTCTGTATGGAATCAAGCTCATGGAAAATTGAAGCAAGCTGAGTGCTGTGAAGCTTCAAGATCAGAAGCAAGAAGGAAGAATTTTATGATATTCTGATGATAGAATATGCTCTAACTCATTCTTATTCCTTATATGTTCTGATGCATGTTTTTGTTCTAAATATGCTCTGAAACTTTATTGTTTTTGCTCTGATACGTATTATATGTTCTGATACATATTTTATGTTCTGATTCATTCATGCTCTGACTTTTGTCGTTTATTTTGTTCTGTAACATTTCAGGATGTAGAGATGCTCTGATGATGCTCTGGTACATTCAAAAATGTTCTGATACAATCTAGCATGCAATGATTCAAGAAGAAATTCAAAGCTCTGAAGCTGTCCTATGGAAGCAAGAAGTAGAAGCTATGAATGTTCTGAAGATCTAAGCATATGTGATCGTCTCAACTGAAATGGAAAATGCTCAGGGAAGTCCTTTATTTATAAATTTCTTCCAGTATTTATTTCAGGGGGAGATTATTTATCTCAGGGGGAGATTGTTAATCTCAGGGGGAGACATATTCACACAATATGTTTATATGCTTATGCTATAGCTGTGTAATTGTCTTTAGCCGTCTGATATTCTGATTGCAAATTCATATCATTTATATATGTTTTTGTCATCATCAAAAAGGGGGAGATTGTTAGAACAAGATTTGTTCTGATCAATATTCTTAGTTTTGATGATAACAATGTATATGAATTTTGTATGAGGTAATGTGGTACTCTAATACTACGCAATTTCCATTTCAGGAATTATATAAAGAGTATGCACAAAATCAGCGCAAGAAGCACTGACTCAGAAGGTTCAGCATGCAACATCAGAACATGGTCTGGCAAGACATTAGAAGATGGTCAAGTAGAATTAGAACATGGTCTATAGAAGCATCAGAAGAACTTGATATCAGAAGCAGAAGCACTGAAGTTCTCACGGTATCACGCTAAGAAGCACTTCAAGGTCAGAAGACAAGAAGATGCTCTGCACCAAGCTGTTTATCTCTGATGATACTCAAACGTTGTTTACACAAACATCAGATCAGAAGCAAGTACAAGATGGCAGGCTACGCTGACATACAAAAGGAACGTTAGAAGCTATTAAAGGCAACGTCAGTAGACAAAGCGAAAGCAAGGCTAGAGGTAGTTGACAAAAGAGTGAAACATTAAATGCAATGCTGTACGGATTACGCAAAGCATTAAATGCTCCCAACGGTCATCTTCTCAAATGCTGAATACAACACTTGCGCAAATACACAGAAACACTGTCAAATTCAAAAAGCTCTCAAACTTCATCTTCAACCTCACTACATTGCTAATGTAATATATTAGTGAGATTAAGCTTAACTTAAGAGAAAATCACAGTTGTGATAATAGCTTTTTAAGAAGCATTGTAACTCTTAAAAGAATTTGTTTACATTAATTTGTAAGAACTAGAGTGATCAGGTTGTTGATCAGAATACTCTAGAAAGTCTTAGAGGGTATCTAAGCAGTTTGTTCCTAGAGTGATCAGGTTGTGATCAGTATACTCTAGAAGACTTAGAAGTTGTCTAAGTGGAAAACCATTGTAATCTTGTGTGATTAGTGGATTAAATCCTCAGGTGAGGTAAATCACTCCAAGGGGGTGGACTGGAGTAGTTTAGTTAACAACGAACCAGGATAAAAATCATTGTGCAAATAGTTTTTATCTTACAAGTTTTAAAGCTACACTTATTCAAACCCCCCCTTTCTAAGTGTTTTTCTATCCTTCACTTCCTCTCTTCTTCTCTTCTTTATCTTCTTTCTCTTCTTTCTCTTCTTTCTCATCTTTCTCCAAATGAGAGTTATGTCTCTAAAACCCTAACTCTCTTACAATCCTTCTTTTCTTAATTGGGCTTAACCCACAATTCAATCTCTTTATCTCATATTTCTTTCACTTAGGCCCAATTCATAATATTACTCTAATTACTCAATTAAGCCAAATAACACACATAAATAAATAAATAATCACATAAGATAACAATTATTATTTCCAATAATATTCCACAACTACAATCGATCCATAACGTAAATAATACCAACTCGCAATTGTATTTCTCCGACTAATCCGACCATAACTAACTGCTCAAATCAACATATTAATCCAATTACGCCTTTAGAATAAACCGATAAATCCCGAGTTGGACTAATTCCAAATAATAAATCCTTGATCAATTTAATTAAATAATTAACTAAATTCGGGGCGTTACAACCTGCATAGAAAAACAACATTTGGATGCAATGGCACTCCCTTGGGGTGCTTTCATGTTCATGTAAAGTCATGTTTCATTTTTTTAGCTTGTGATTATTATTCCCCAATGTTTTCCATGCAATGTTTAATAACGAATTGAATCACATTCCGCATACGAAATAAATGGAAAATAGCAGAGAAACCTTTTTAGATAAAGGAAAATTTTATTGATGGCATGCTTGTGAATAGGCCTTTGTACAAGGAAGCAACTCCTAAATGAGGTAGTTGCAAAAAGAAATAAAAACCCAATAGGTAAAATGGCAAAGAGATATGCTCGAATTTCCATTAAAAGTGATATTGCTACAGTTCCCATATCCTTGATTGTCTCAATGCTTTGCTTCGGAAGCGTAGTGGTTGAATTGATCTGTCCATTGCCAAGGACGCATGATGGTGTTTGTCAAGAGTATTTAGACTGCAATCTCTCGCTCTTGATCCCTAACTTTTGCCTGGATCTCCCTTTCGAGTTTTCAATCTAGCGAGATACCCCTTTTTGCCTAAGTCACCCTTTCGGGTTTTCAACTTAGCTGGTTATTCTTTTTTTGTTTTATCCCTAACTTTTTCCTGGACTTTTTCTTTTTTATGTCCACCGGGATGCCCATTATTTCCTAAGTTTCTCTTTCGAGTTTTCAAATTAGCGGGTCTTTTATGCATAGTATTTTTTGACTGAGGCTGAATTGACTAGAAACGGAACGTCTTCCCCATCAATTTTTGTCAGGATTAAAGCACCACCTAAGAAGGCCTTCTTCACAATGTATGGTACCTCATAGTTGGGAGTCCATTTTCCCCTTGGGTCGGTGTGAATTGGCAGGATCTTCCTTACACCCAGGCCACCTGTGTGGAATTCTCGAGGCCGAATCTTCTTGTCATACGCTTTCTTGATCCTCTTTTGGTACAACTGACAAGGATTACTATTTAAAGGACTGAAGTTTAGCCCCTTCAAATTTCCAAAAAATCTATGAATAAATTAGTGGGACACGTGTTCAAAAGTGATTGGTTTTTCAAACGGTTGTGCAGGAGTAATGATTAAGCGTAATGGCGCATGTATTGAGGAGACGTTTGAAAAGAAACGTCATAATTACTATGGCGTCATTTAAAACCTCAGAAAACCAGAGGTTTTAGTTTGTCGAAATCTGTAATGTCAAGAAATGTCTATTTCTAAATTCCTTTCGAAATAGACATTTATTGGGGGCAATTTGTTAGCTGCAGATTTCGACAAGTATAGACGAGATGTTCTAAAGAAAATTTTATGCTTTGAAGAAAGAATCGCTTTATGAGGCTATTGTAAGATTCTTTATGTCGAAGATTTCCTTTAAGTCAAAGTAAAGCACGAGTTAGAATATCTTCGAAGTCAAAGAAACGAAGGATTTAGGATATTTCGAAGTATTTATGAAGATTCATATTGACAAAGTCACGTTTTTTCGCACTTCAGAACTTCGAGTGGGAATGGTTTGAATTTCAAAGTAATTCATTTGGTCAGAAAGACACGTGGAAGCATAAGGGAATCGAAGCGCATGCAAAAGGACAACATGGCGTTTTATTAGAGTAAGACCATTAGGGTTGAATTAGTATAAATAGGGATATTAGTAGTAGGATTCAAGTGTGTTCATTTTTTACAAATCACTCAAAAACTCGCTCAAGTACCAAGTAAAAGAGAAAGAGTTTTCATTGAGAATGTATGTGTAACACCATTTGTATTTTTTACATTATTCTCAGTTTTACAAATTCAAGTCATTTACAGACATTTCTTTTTCAAGCCATTTTCCTTACATTTATCATCGAAGCCTTTAAATCTCTTATTTAAGTTTTCATCTTTACATATTGTATTGCCTTTACTTTGATTTCACATTCGAAACACCCTTTAGAATATGAACTTAGTTATTAACTTAGAAACTTTTAGACACATGTCCTTAGGATCAATCTAGTCGATCCTGCAAGTTACCAAAATATATTTAATAATTTGGAAGACTAGCGGTTGTTTACCAGAAATCACTGTAAACACATAATTGAATCGATAACTCAAGAAACACCTACTTTATCAAGTGATCAGAATAGTCCATTTCCATGCAATCTAAATCATATCCCAAAGAAAACGAAATTGATTGACAATAGACAAAGATAAAGGGGAGAAGAAAACAACCTCAAAGATTATAGATCAGGTTATAAAATACATCATAATAACAACAAAAGTGAAACACAAAGTTGTAGAGATCCAACAAAGAAGCATTTTACCGGTAGGAACATTGATGACCGGAGATGAAATTTCTAATAAAGCTGCTCCGATCTAAAAATATGGTTGGTTATCTAACAAAAGTTTTTTCACAAAATCATAAAACAGGTTCCGCAAGAATGTGCACATGTGGGATCTCTGATGGATTCCTAATCAAAATCAAAACACAAAATCTCAATCAACTAATAGAAAAGGAAATCAATCAAAACCCCAAAATTGAATCACAGTAAAAGCAACTTACTTGTTGACGAAAGTGGACGCATTTGACCATAGCAAAAACACCTCCAAAGCCAGTATTGCTCGAAACAAAAATACAAAATGTTCATTAAAAAGGTTTTGAGATGATGAGTACGAAAATGGTTTTGGTTTTTCCATTAGAGGTGGTAGTAGTGGCAGAAAAGGAGGAGAGAGGGGCGGCGACAGAGATAGGGTTGAGGGAAAAGAGAGAGAAGACAGTAGGGTTTGCCGTTGTTCTCGATTGTAGTAGTGAGTTGGTGAGAGAGAAGGGCAAAAAGAAATGAGTGAAACTGACATGGAAAAAAATATGAGAGTGAAAATACTTTTGGGTAAGGAGGGAAATATATTTTTGAATTGAAGAAGAATTGGGGCTGCCACTTGTTAAATGTTGATTGGGAGTGGGTGGTTAATTTATTAGTTACCATTAAATCTAACTTGTGGTGTATTTTTTTTTTTTTTGGAGAAATGGCAAAATAGAAAAAGTGGTCAATTGATTAGTAACCGGTAGATAGTAGATTTTAGCTTACAATAACATTTACTAGCATCTATTTGTGGGCTGGGAAAACATTGTGTGGAGTTGAGCTTTTAGGTTCAGAATTTTTTTAAAATTTTTTGAATTAACTAATATCTAATATTTAACTAAATAAATTTAATTAAAATTATTAATTAATAAATTATCCTAATCATTTGTAAGTCGTTGCAAATATTTTTTAATCTAATCATCACTACCATATCTGCAAAAGTAGAAAGGAATCAAGAAAATGACAAAAATTGCATTTAGGCAAACAAATTTGAATAAATACTGTAATGATTTAGATCACACTGAGAGAGTTCCGGAGATATTGTCTAAAAAATTAGGCAATTAAATATAATAACACGTATGCTTTGAATTATATGGCATGCCTTGAATTTGATGGTTAAGTGTTCGAATTTGAAAACATGATGGAGAAAGAAAACTGAAAACATTTGACTCTGCTGTTAAGAGATTTTTTCACGTTGTTTTTTTCAGCTACCCAGTTGCAATACACTCTAATCTGATCTATTTTAGTGGATATAGATGGAGTCATTAATGCATCTTAAGTAAATGAAGGATCAATACATGATTCATTCTTGTTCTTGCTCAACAATATACATTCATGAGCATAAAATAACTAGCTAGCCTTTGCTTACATAAGGAGTTAGACCCTAAAACCAGGACTAAACGTTTTGTTAAAACTTAATACTAGCTTGCTGACAATTGTAGTTAAGAGGTAAGCTTATATATTGATGTTTACAATTAGCTTATGCAGCGGGAGCATAGTCATAACCGCCGTCATCGTCGTCATCATCATCGTCTCCTTCCCTGTATGAAACTTGAGCTAATCCAGATTTATAATTCCCACTGTGATAATCTTTTTCATTAAAATTGCAAGCTGCAGATGCATTACCAAACCAATCACCGTAACCTTCACTGTTTGGGGCAATGGAAATAGATGATGTCATATTTTTTTCTAAAATGGTCTCAGGAAAATTGAGTGCCAAGAAAAAAATGGAATAAGTTAAAAGATGATTAACTTGTTTGTTGAGATGGGGTTAGAGTGTAGTTGGTGTCTTTATAAAACGATGAAAAGTTATTGGAGTGTTACTGGCACAAGAATGTCTAGGATGGAGTGTGTATCTTTGCTTTAAGAGGCGACGCTGTGAGCATCGCTCCGTGCTTTCATGTGGAATGCGATATTTTGTTGCTGCCGCTTTGCATATCTTCTTTACAATTCAGCGTACACGGTGGAAAGGGCATACAGGAATCTGAACTTGAAATTTAACTAGAGGGTTAATATTAGTCTCTACTTTTTACTTTTTTTGGAAACTTTTTTATAACCTATTATTTAGTTGAGTACTATTAAACTCTATAAATACAAAATTTGCATTTCAAACTCAAGGATGTCCCCGACAATTTAGGGGATGAAATATTATTACATTTTGGCTTAGGCACCAAGTATAGAACCAAGAGTAACTAATATTTCTATATTTATTTCAGATATATAATTTATAAAAACAAAAATCTGAGGTTCCTATTTTTTAGATACCTTGAACTGTGGTGATAGATTATACTAGGATATTAATCAAATCTAAACTATTAAAGAAGACAAACATAAAATAACTTAATATTTTCTTTCCTGAAAACTTCAACCAAAACAATTATACTTAAATAGTAGGGTTTCAGAACTACTAATGGACCTGGATCACTTTTGGAAAGGAAACATAACATAATCTAAATAAAATAGAAGTTAATTACTAACACACCCCCAATTAATATTGGACGCAATCTTCAAGCCATTTGGCCAGCCTTTTGCTTCTGCTGGGCCTTTATGTGTCCACCGTAACAATACTCTGGGACCCAAAAGGGACCTTGTCCTCAAGGTCCAAATCAGTAGGGCTACGTGGCGCGAGGATAATGGTCAGATGAGGGTGATGAGTAGAATAGGGGATCGTTGAAGAGGTAATTTGGGGAAGTGGTGAGACAGATTTGTTGAATTGGTTTCAGGGGAAATTTGAAGGGATGAGTGGGGAGATAGTGGAATAGGAATAGTTGGGGAATTGCATTTAGGATGAGAAGATAAGGGGGAGTCTTGGGAAGCCCGAAAATATGAAGAGGGATATGGAAATCTGGCTATGTCACATGGGTTGGCAGAAAATTTTGAGTGGGAAGTGAGTTGTCCTGCGCATGGAAGGGAGAGTGAGAAAAGTGGGACACATGCAGGCACGTGGTGTCTTGAGAAGTGTGCCTTGTCAGCTTGCTTTTGTACTTGTGAGGGAAACCACATGATCACATGTCTTTGGTTCAATACTTGGGTTACCAACATATGTTTCAACAGACCCAAGAGTTTCTTTCGCTTCTCTTCCTTCCAAATCAGATTTATTTTTCGCTCTTCTTTCTTTTTTATTCTCCTTCTTGGGTTTTTTCCTTAGCCCCCAACAAATTATTTCCAGAGTTACGTTCATTTGTGTGAGGAAGAGTGTCTTATAGAAAAATATCTGAAATATTTGAGGGAGGTGGAACAATGTTTGTGTGTTCTTTGCTTCCATAGAAATGTCGGAGTAAGGAAACATAAACAATGGGATGAAATCGCGATGATGATGGTGGATCAAGCTCATATGACACTGGTCTAACGCGTTTAACCATTGTGAAGGGTCCGAAAAATCGTTTTGACAACTTCTGTGAGGTGTAGGAGAACCAAGTCACCAACTTGAAAGGTAAAATCCATCTGATGCTTATTAACTTGTAGTTCCATCTTACCTTTGGTTTTGTGTAAGTTTCGTTTGAGCTGATGTAAAATCTCCTTGCATTGTAGTATGGATTCGTTGAGGGGCTCCAAGGTTGTAGAATCAGCCAGATAGTCAAGTATAGAAGGTGGTGGTCGTTTGTAAAGTGCAACAAAGAAAGTCATTTAAATGGCCTAATGGAAAGATGTATTATACCAATACTCAGTAAGGTGTAGAAAGTTGAACCACTTCTGAGGTTGATCGTTCACGAAAAACCTTAGGTACGTCTCTAAACTTTTATTTCCTACTTATAATTGACCATCGGCTTTGGGTGACATGCGGTATTGTACTTAAGTTTTGTTCCTTGTAATTTGAACAGTTGCTTCCAAAAGGAACTGAGAAAGAGAGGATCTATGTCGGAGACAATGGACTTAGGGTTACTGTGGAGGCGAAAGATCTCGACAAAGAACCGTGTGGCTAAGTCCGGAGTTGTGAATCAGGTAGGAAGTGCGATAAAGTGAACATATTTGTTGAGTCGGTCGCAAATAACCCAATAGTATGGCCAAAGGAGCTAGGAAGATGTGTGATGAAGTCCATGGTAAGATCTGTTGTACACTAATTTTGGACCATTGAGATCCCACCATATTCCAAATAGTAGGATCATCATCATTATCATTACTATTATGCATATATCATTTATTAACCCAAAAAATACAAAAAAAGTTATTTGTTACTTGTGTACTAAGATAGGGGACAAATCAACAGGAGACTGGGCAAATTAGGGTTTTGAGGCCCACAAGGAAGTTCAACATTATCCTATGATTCAAAGGATTCTCTCATCAATATCTAAGTCCAAGGATATCCCAATTCAAGATCAACAGCTCTCAAGATCACCCGAGGCTCGAAATTAGGGTTTTGACCTAATTCCACTAGAGGGTTGACTTTTAATCAGGACATGGCTCCAAGGCTCAAACTATGATTCAAGAGCATCCAAATCAACATTATAGTCCATTCATATCATTCATTTGAAGAGGAGAGCTTGATTCATATGAAATCCACAAAACTGCAGTTCATTTGGAAAAGTTAACTGTGTGAGTCAACCTTTGAGTTTTGAGAAAAATGGTCAACCATGGACTTTTAAGGATTCAAATCATCATCATATGATTATAGAAGACAGTTGGCTAATAGAAATTAAGAAACTTCATCAAGGATCAAAAAGTCAACAATAGTCAAAATTAGGGTTTTAAGTGATTTTAACTTAATTTTTGGAACTCCAAATTTTGCCTTCAAACTCAAAAATCTCCAAACATGAAAGTTGTAGATCTTGACAAACAATCAACTCATCACTTTGAATATTTCTTCAAAAAATGATTATTTTGAAAGATATGGTATTTTGAAATTATGCTCAAAAAACTTAGAAATTTTTGAAGTGTTTTCACTTAGATTTTTCTTAACTTTATGGCCATTTTTCTCCAAGTCCCAAAGGAGTTTGAGAAAAAATTTAACAAGTGACTTAAAGTATGTAGAAAGGGCTTTCCAAAGAGATCAATAGCATGAAAATCCATGGCATGAGCTATGAGATATGATTTTGTGAAGAAGGCTCCATGAACACTTGAATTCAAGTATGAACATGAATAAGTTATGAACCAAACTTGTTCAAATTTGAAAGATTCCTTGCTTGCAGCTTTTTAAACTTGTTCCAAGCACCATAATCAGTAGATTACACTTGCTTTTAAGCTATGGTCCAAGTTTTTAAAACATTAACCAAGTGATCATTTCATTAATGGCATAAAGGTCACACTTCCATTCTAGAAAAACACTGTTTTTGCAAAGTCCACTATCCTTGAGCCTCCCCCATGTCTCCTCACACTTCAATTTAAGGTCTTAACTTGCCAAAACTCAAACCAAATACAAACCTACCAAATTAACCTTTCAAACAGCTTCTAATCATCAAATAGGATCTATACAAAACCTCCAAACACTTACCAAACTATCCAAACAGAAAATCACTCTTCAACCTCCATTAAAGAGTGACCTTGGATCAAAAGTTTGAATTTTACATTTGGCTCGTGCGTTTTTAGGCTTTTTGTTTGAGATACATTCTATATCACATATAGAAGCTATCTAGACACTTAATCCAGATTTGCAACGCCTAGAACATTGAGTTCTAGGCATAAATTTTTCTTGTCTGTAGGTGAAATCGAGTTGGAAGAAGCAGAGGTGATCAATCCATTCTAAGTGCCCAGAAAGCTTCCTTGGAGGTCATTGAAGCTATTAAGATCAAGAGAGCCCTTATGTAACACCTCCAGGCACAAATTGGAACCCCGTTTTTAGAGGTAAGAACTCAAACTCAAGCTTCTTTATTCAAGCATCAATTGTTGCAGTTCTTATTATCATTCTATTCAGAATCATGTAAGGAATGATAACCCTAAGGTTTTAGGGATTAATTGCTTGATTACAGAGTTTAATTTTAAAATTGATTTTTAGGGTTCATAATGATTTTCCAAAAATTCATAAGTTTGAGTCTGTTTTAATCATTTTTAATTATGTGGTTATGTAATACGGTGAACTGACTTTTAAAGAAAATGTTGTGGTAAGCAAGAGTCGCCACCGACTTATATTTTATCCAATGTGGAAAGGCAAAAAGAATAGGAAAGACCTTTGAAAGATTTTGAGTTCAGGGGGTAGGTTATACAAAGGGAATGTGTAAGCACCCTTTGTATCCATGGTTATCCATGGGCTCTTAATTGCTTAGCTCACTTGTTTGTTTGAATTGTTTGCAGTGTATAAAGAAAAAGATTTTTTGAATAAGGACTTTAGCTTGTAAATAAGCGTAGCCTTTTTGAATTGATTTGAAAAGGAGGTGTGAAAAGCATTTTGAATTTGAATTGAATGTGAGCAAGCATTTAAGAACACCTACCCTGAGATTGTGTTTTTTGTTCTTTAAGTCTTTCGAGCGAAAGGGTTTATCCATACCATGAGAGGGAAGGAAGTCTTTCAATTGGATGTTGAAGGGTCATCGAAATTATCGTTCGCCACAAGAATGTCCCTACCATAAAGAGGGTAGGTAGTCTAAGGGAAGGATACAATAGTCATTTAAGGCAACATGCGAGGATACCTTAGCAATTGGGACAATCATCATGTTTTATCGAGACAACTTCGAGGGACTAGATCTTATATGATGATTTCAATGATTAAGGCAACCTTTGCTTTAGGTATCCTCGAAATTAAGGGACTTGACTATTTTTCACAAATAAAGGCAACATGCAACAGTAACAAGGAAACAAGGCAACGATAGGGATCACCCTAAAGGTGTGTGGTAGCACAATCAAGTGATTAAGTTCAATTATTTATCTTGTAAATTAGTTATTCTAATTCTGTTCAGATTTGCACTCCCTAGGATTACTAACCACAGCAGAAAAGTAAAACAGTTCAATAGTCATACGCTATTACAATAAACACCTGCGGGGAAGGGGAAACAAAGGCAGAAAATAAGAGGGAACAATAATTAATCAAAATCCTTGAATGCCTTGATCTTCCTCGAACCCTTGATCAATTCTGAAAAGTAAAAGGAAAATAAATAATGGTTAGTGTAATATAGATTCATTGACTATTGATGCAAACCCTATTTTAATCAAAAGGGAAATAAATAAAAAAATAAAATGAAGTTAAACAAACAAAATTAGAAACTTAGCTTTTTGATCTGGTGTGGCGCGTGGCTGAAGGATCTTGGTTAACCCTGGGGCGTTGGATCTTCTACGATGACCTCAGGAGAGTCCACCATGGGCGCGCGCATTCATGGCCTTTAGATGTATGTTGGAAGAGATCTTATGGTGGAGATTGAAGGTGCAACATAGGATTTGAGTGAGTTGTGTGCGCAGGACTTTGGGTTCAAAGGATACACACTCCACCAGTTATGTTGCAATCAATATTTCTTATTTGAATAGAACCAAAACAATAAATTAGAAACGCAAAAACCAAAAAGAATAGTCAACGTGGGGCCCTCGGTTGAGCGTGCAACCAATGGAACACGGAGAGATATGAATGAATCGCTGACCAACCAATCACACAATCCCACGCGTGGACAAACTTTCCCACTTACTATTCATCATCTTCTATGTAGTTTCCTGCGGATTTAGCTATAAAATCCGCTATGGATTTTCCTGCGGAAAAAGCATCGATTTCCTATCACAAAACCTGCAAGCATGGGACTCAGAGTAATCATGTTAGCTAATGTTCCAAAACGTCCAGATCCATTGATTGAGTGGCTGCGAATCCAATGAGACCATCGTTTTGGTCTAAATCATCTTGTAGCATGGAAAACGAAGGCTTTCTTCATTCATGCCCTAGCCATGGTGGTTCTGTATTCTCGCGTCAAAGCTTCATCCTAAGGTTTCTAATTGCCTCTGAACTTCATCCTGAACTTGAATACGCCATTAGATTTCATTGAAACATGATAAAATGCAACATGTGAAAATTTGAAATATGAATGAAATATGTCAAACATGGGATGCGCATTCTAAACAACATGAAACCTAGTTATGAACATATTCTTACCCCTTACTACCTTAGGAGTGGATTAGAATGAATGGCTTGCTCTGAAAGTTGTTAGAATGATGAACACAAATTTCCAACTTTCCTTGAATTTTGCACTCTTGAAACCCTTGTCCTTGGCATATGATAGGTATATACAGTGGGTGGGAATTAGGTTAAATTCATGGGCTTGGACCATGGTTTTGTTCACATGGAAATTTGATTGAAAATATAATATTTTCTTCTATTTTTGGATCAATACCATATCTAATCTCACCAAGCTTGATGTGCACGAAATTAGAGAGAATATATGATGTTTAATTGATTGGGTTTGATTGGTAATCAAAGCAAATCAAATTTCCTTGTATTTTTATCATTTATTTGATTTTAATCACCTTTTAAATGAACAAAAATTCAAATAAAATCAAATATTCATCACAAATTCGTGGCTTTGAGATTGAGTATCTTTGATGACTTGGGGAACAAGATTGGGCCATAAAAAATTGGGCCTCTTTGCAAAAAAAATCCATTGTGAACCTTATTTGTTTCACATTTTTCCCTTAAAATGATCCAACTTTGACAAGGCATATCTCCCTCAATTTTTAAGATATGGAAGATTTATAGGACTTTTTGGAAACCTCAAGATGTCTTATACAAGCCACTTTTGAAGCTTTTTTCCATTTGGAGTTTTATTTCGATGATATGGGCTTTGAAAAAAAACTGCTTTTTGCGAGCTTCTTTAAGGACCTGTAATGTTTTGACTTATATCTCTTATGCGGAAGCATTTCTTGACCTTGAGTCCAACATCAAAGTTGTAGAGAATCAAATTTCCTTGAGAATGAACTTTTGTTGGGGAATTTCTAAGAAAGTATGAGAGAGATACTATTGGTCAAAGTTGGGTTGACTTTTACCTAAAAACCCTAATTTAGCAACTTGTCCTTTTGATGATTTCGGAGCTCCCCTTGATGAATCATGATCAACCTTTGTTCAAATGACGAATATAACATTAAAATGTTAATGTTAACCAAAAATCAGGAGTTTTGACTGTGATTTGACCATAGTTGACTTTTAGTTCGTACTAGTCGACTGTTGACCATTTGAGCAGTTGAATGAGCAATCTTGGGAATTAGGGCTTGAAACTTGATGTAGGGATTCTTTGGGACATATATGGGGTCCATTTGAGGTTTCAGAACCTGAGTCTCCTTTGAGAAAAGCAAAACCCTAGTTCAGAGGCACTTGTTTAGGAGATAGGTAGCTTTGAGCTATTGGAGATCTTTGAGCATTTGAAAGTCAGATGGACTGAAGTATGGTGGGCAAATTTTGGGGTATGACAGCTGCCCCTGTTCAATCTTCTTATACCTGAGAATGTATATTGGCATGTGTGCCTGTTAGAATCTGAAGGTGGAAGAGGATTGAACACTAGAATACCAAGAAATTTGCCCTTGCTGATGTAGGGACTTTTCGGAGATGGGCTTAAAGATGCCATCTGGATGTTGAGAGAAAGTTATATAAGATGGGCTTTAAGATGCCATCTAGTTTTGATAATATGAGAGTCAGAATGAGTCATATGTTAGACTGTATCTGAGCTCGAAGTACTGAGAGGTGATTGTTGGGGATGGGCTTACAGATGCCCTTAGTTGATGTATTGACGTTCGTCAGAATGAGTTGTACATTATACCGTGTCTGTGATGTTAGAATTAAATTTTTGGCTCGATTTCCTTGAGCGTCGGGATCATATAAGTGAATTGATTGTATTGACTCTATTGTCATGACTCCATTGTCGTGACTCCATTATCGTGATTCCATTATGGTGACTCATTTGTCGTGACTCCATTGTCGTGACTCTATTGTCGTGTCTCCATTGTCGTGACTCTATTGTCATGACCCTATTGTCGTGACTCTATTGTCTTGACTCTGTTGTCGTGATTCCATTATCGTGACTCAGTTGTCGTAATTCCATTATCGTGACTCTGTTGTCGTGATTCCATTATTGTGACTCCATTGTCGTGACTTCATAGTCGTGACTCCATTGTCGTGACTTCATGGTTGTGACTCCATTGTCGTGACTTCATAGTCGTGGTCTTTTCTGAATTGAGTGTCATGATTAAGTTTGTCTCTTTCTTTGATCGTGTCAGCACCGTTCGTAGTAACTGAATTAGACCTTTGATTGTTGACCGTGTCAGTACCGTTCGTAGTAACTGAATTAGACCTTGGAAAGATGAGATCGTTTCTACATCGTTCGTGATGATAGTATTAGATCTTGGAAAGCTGGTCCTGTCTACACCGTTTTGATGATAGAATTAGATCTTTTGAATGTTGATCGTGTCAGCACCGTTCGTAGTAACTGAATTAGATCAAAGATATTGTCCATCTACTTGTTCCTGTATCCTAACAAAGGTAAAGTTAGTCTTTATGTAATGTCATGATGCATGTATTATGTGACGAGTTTCTCAAAATAAATGAGAAACTTGCATGTTGTGTATGAATTTATTATGAGGTAATGTATGAAATTTATGAATATGTTTATGATATATGTTGTATGAATATGATTTATCCTATCTTGATTGAGAAAATAAATCTCTGTGTCATTGTGATTTTGTTGTCTGATTTTGTTTTGAAGATGCTCGTTTGGGTATTTATGATTTCTACTTGGGGATGAGAGCCATTTGAATGATTGATCTTGATGTACCTTGACTGGGGATAAGAGAGATAAATAACCCTGTTTGGAGAAGAGAATAGTATCAGGGAACCGACAGTGTCGAAGATGTAAACTCAGTTGAGGAACTAAGTCTTTGTTGGGACAAGATCATTTGAAGATATCTTCTTAATGATTATTCTGTAGGGATATGATCCTATGAAACCAGCTTTGTGGGAAGGGATGGATGTCTTGAACGTTGCCCCCCAGTATTATATTAACTGTCATTTCTGGACTTGTATTTATTGGGACACACCAACGAGTGTTGGTTGAAGTTTCAAACAGGCTTTGCACAACTTTGCCTCTGTTAGTAGGGACTTTGGAGAGATTCGCCTTCTGAGGACCTTTGAACATATGCTATGGGTGATTCCCCTAGCACTCATAAACTTAGGGTGTTGCCCCTAACTAATCGGGAAGTATCTTCTGACCCACTTGGGTGCATGCCCCTGATTGTTTGGCATTCTTGAGAGATTCTCGAAATCTTGACTTGGATGCCCCGAAATCAATTGGCATTTTTGAGAGATTCTGGAAGTCTTCACCTGATTGCCCCGTATTGATTGGATAGACTGCGTCATGCCCCTTGTATATGTTGACTTCTAATTGAGTCAAGTGTAAGAGTTATTGTTACTGAAGTGGTTTCGTCTGTCGGGATAACTTTTAGTCATTAGTCGTATCCTGTGCAAATTCTTCTTTATGCTAACATTTGAAATTATGTAGCAATATATGTTTAATAATGAATTCATGAGATGCAATGCATATGTCTGTCTTGTTTTTTTTGGAAAACATTAAAACAGGAGATGTAAAAGCGTGATATTTGTGAAAACTTTATATCAACTCAGCATTTATGGCAAACCTTAAGGAGACAGGACACCTTTTGGTGACAATATGCTTTTGAACTAACCATGCTTCAGTTAGGACTTTCAAGGGTTGTAACGTGGCTTGGTTTGCGGTTTAACAAACAAAGGATAATGGCTCAAAGTTTATTTGTATCCATCCCAATCTTCGTGATGTTCTTCGATCCTATGCTCAGTTGACTTTGCGTTTAAGTCCTAGCAGAGCTTTGAATTCTTAATACTGATGTTTGGTGATGGTTGAAGCACCGACATGTTTATTTGGACAGGCAATCGTCCTTTTTTAGTAATCCTTTTTCTTTTGTCGAGGATTTGTAGTGACCTCTTTTGAAATGTTTTCTTTTGTCGAGGATTTTTAGCAACCTCCTTTTTGACTTTGTTATCCCTAACTTTTGCCTGAACTGTTTATTTTGAGATTACAGTCAGCGGGATGTTTCAATTTTTGATAAGTCTCCTTCATAGGTTTTGACTTAATAGTTTTTTTTCTTTTGATAGATGTTGACTGCCTGACTTAATGGTTCCGGGAACCCATCATTATTTGTGTAAACAGCAACTAATATAATTGAGTTAACTAAGTAACTCCCCTGCCCCAGGTTATGATCAAGGTTTTAAATTGTACAAGAAAGAAAACTTCTACTCCTTAGGCTCAAAGGGGTTGACAAGGGATTAACATCCTTATATATCCACAGTTTAGGAATTGAAAGAATGTCTGTATATCATTATCATAGTCTGTTCAAAAGCATTACTGTATGAGGTTGCAGTATTGTTTTCGTCATCCTCCATTAAAAGGCTAACCGCTTAGCAGGAGTTGAATATCATAAAACATATGTAAGTTAAAGACATAATTTAAAATGAGTGATAGAGAAATAATTTATTCAAGACAAACATATGCAATGCACTAATGATGATTATTAAAACAAATAATGTCTATCATAAGTCGAATGTTTAAACAAACAGAATAGAAATTAGCAAATGAAAAGTAAAACTAATGATCTGAAAGTTCATCCTTCTAGCTATCCACAACATTAACAGTCACGTTCGGAGTCTCAGGAGGATCAAATTCAATTTCGCCAACATCGATCATATCTTGGATCTTGTTCCTCAATGTCCAACAGCTATTCGTATCGTGACCAGGACTATTGGAATGGTATGCACACCTCACATTGGGATTATAGCCGCGAGCAGAAGTACTAGGATTCTTAGGGGGGTCCTTTAAAGTGATCAACTCTGACTTTAACAGGTGTTGTAATGCTTGAGCTAGTGACATATTGATCTTTGTGAACTGACGCCTAGGCATGTCTTGCTTTTTTTGACGACCTTTTTGAGGCGCCGGTGTGGATATCAGCATTGCCCCAACAGATTGGTCATGGCTATTCCTTTTCTGACCATACACATCATTTGACTCTGACTTCCCATTGAAATGCTCCTTTGTAACACCTAAGGATGTAGAAGCTTGAATCTTACCGCTTCAGATGCCATTCTCGACACGTTCCCCAGTCAGTATAAGTTCAGTGAATCCAGATGATGAACTTCCCAGCAAATGGCTATAGAAAGGACCAATCAGTTTACTCATAAACATATCTACCAACTCTCTATCAGATAAGGGAGGTTGAACTCTTCCAGCCAAGTCTCTCCATTTTTGAGCATACTCCTTGAAGCTTTCGTTAGAACCCATAGACATGCTTTGTAGTTGCATGCGGGTTGGCGCGATATCAACATTGTATTGGTATTGCTTGTAGAAAGCACCGGCCAAGTCTTCCCATGTATGAATTTTGGTACCCTCTAGTTGATAGTACCGCTCGAGTTGGGTTCCAGATAAGCTCTCTTGGAAGAAGTGGATCCACAGCTTCTTATCAGCGGTATGAGGCTGAATCTTCCTTACATAAGACTTCAAGTGCAGTTTCGGACAAGAGACCCCATCGTATTTAGCAAAGGTGGGAGTCTTGAACTTCGGAGGGATAACAGCTCACGAGATGAGTCTTAGTTCCTCAAAATCTAACCCAGGTACCTTCTAAATTTCCATGGCTTTCAAACGTTCTTGCAGCAGCTTGTATATTTCATCAGGATGTCCGTCCTCATAGTAGTAGTCCTCTTCTTCCTCAGAGGGCTTGACAGAATCGTGGTTGCTTTTCGCGTCAGTTTTGACACTAGCATCGTCCTTTTGTTCATCGTCATCCTCTTCGGAAATATTGACTTCTTCAGCCTTCTTAAGTGGGCCTCGGAATATTCTTCCCATATTAAGGACACCCACATATCTTCTATACTTCTTCTCCTTCTTGGTCAAAAGGGTTTTCAGCTCGTCTTGCCCCTTGGATAAGTTCAGAATCAAAGCTTGGAATTGGGTGTTCTGCGCCTGAAGGTCTTTGACTGATTACTCGAGATCCATTTGTGCTGAAATAAACAGCGAGAGAAGATGAGAGACCTGTTATGGAAACCTGTTATGCGATGTTATGAATGCAAATGCAATGTTTTCAAGGATCTTTAGGAAATATAGTTTGCGACATCAGGAAATGATCTAATCGCGTCTTCGTTTGAATTACTCTGATTCTCGGATGTCCTTCTATGGGAATCAAGCTCACCATATCGAGTGGGTCATCGCCTTTGATTCGGGATGCTTCTGAATTTGAAGGTACATGGCTAGAGGAAAATAAATCCTCTTGCCCCTTGATAGGTGTCAAGTCTCTGAATTGGAAGGTATGTGGCCAGACGAACATAAATCCTCTTGCCCCTTGATTAGGAATTCGGTCCTTGATAAGAGTACCTGAAATTGTGTGCCCTAAATCCCTAAGATCCTTGAAAGGGTTAGTTAATCATGTTATGTCATGATGTCATGATGTTATGCGAATGTAATGCATCGGGTATGTCATAGGATAATAAGGACAAACAAATCCTACAATGAAGCCTCCAAGGAAAACAAAGGTTAGTAGCAAACACAAACAAGTCACACAAGTGTCCTTAGGTTTAAAGGCTTGCATGAAGTCCGTAGGTAAGTACCCTCCCCACTGAAGTTTAGTTGGTTCAACCTGTCCTATATAAAGATCGGGTTCTAGGGAGCTCATATCATTGACCTTTCTAGAAGGCGCTTATCTTAGTACGGCAATCGAATCACCGATCGAAAAGGTCCTGAAAGTCCAGTCCATATGAGTGTAGCTTCGAGTATCAACCAACTTCAGTCGGATCCAAAGCCAGCCATCTCGCTACTTTCTAATAGGCCAAAGTCAAGTTCAACTAAGGTTCTAGGGGAAAATTAGTTCTTAATGACACCACGCAGAAGCCGAGCGTTTCCTTAAGTCGGATCCCAAGGAACACCATGAAAAACCAATGTGTCACACTAACGATGGCCATCATATCAACCACATCAGTATACGCTATACAATCTCCTTGGTCTCATGCCATTTACCTAAGGTACTCAGATCCGGGTTAGGATCTTTCATACAAGTAAACCCAAACAGGTCCACAAATATAAAGCAAACAATACAACAAATTTAAAGTGAATCCTAAACTTTAAGGTAACCCCTCTTTTATTCGAAAGCATCCCCAGCAGAGTCGCCAGTTCTGTAATACGGTGAACTGACTTTTAAAGAAAATGTTGCGGTAAGCAAGAGTCGCCACCGACTTTTATTTTATCCAATTTGGAAAGGCAAAAAGAACAGGAAAGACCTTTGTAAGATTTTGAGTCTAGGGGGGTAGGTTATACAAAGGGAAGTTGTAAGCAACCTTTGTATCCATGGGCTCTTAATTGCGTAGCTCACTTGTTTGTTTTAATTATTTGCAGTGTATAAATAAAAATATTTTTTGAATAAGGACTTTAGCTTGTAAATAAGCGTAGCCTTTTTGAATTGATTTGAAAAGGAGGTGTGAAAAGCATTTTGAATTTGAATTGAATGTGAGCAAGCATTTAAGAACACCTACCCTAAGATTGTGTTTTTTGTTCTTTAAGTCTTTCGGGCGAAAGGGTCTATCCATGCAATGAGAGGGCAGGAAGTCTTTCAATTGGATGTTGAAGGGTCATCTAAATTATCGTTCGCCACAAGACTGTCCCTACCATAAAGAGGGTAGGTAGTCTAAAGAAAGGATATAATAGTCATTTAAGGCAACATGCGAGGATACCTTAGCAATTGGGACAATCATCATGTTTTACCGAGGCAACTTCGAGGGACTAGATCTTATATGATGATTTCAATGTTTAAGGCAACCTTTGCTTTAGGTATCCTCGGAATCGAGGGAATTGACTATTTTTCACAAATAAAGGCAACATGCAACAGTTGTTAGAACAAGATTTGTTCTGATCAATGTTCTTAGTTTTGATGATAACAAGGATATGAATTTTGTGTGAGATAATGTGGTACTCTAATACATTGCAATTTCCTTTTCAGGAAATATATAAAGAGTATGCACAAATCAGCGCTCAGAAGCTTTGACTCAGAAGGTTCAACATGCAACATCAGAACATGGTATGGCAAGACATCAGAAGATGGTCAAGGCAGAATCAGAACATGGGTCTATGGAAGCATCAGAAGAACTTGAGGTCAGAAGCAGAAGCACTGAAGTTCTCATGGTATCACGCTCAGAAGCACTTCAAGGTCAGAAGATAAGAAGATGCTATGCACCAAGCTGTTTGAATCTGATGATATTCAAACGTTGTATACACAAACATCAGATCAGAAGAAAGTACAGGTGGCAGGCTACGCTGACTGACAAAAGGAACGTTGGAAGCTATTAAAGGCAACGCCAGTAGACACAGCGTGAACAAGGCTCGAGGTAGTTGACAAAAGCGTGAAACATTAAATGCAATGCTGTACGGAACACGCAAAGCATTAAATGCTCCCAACGGTCATCTTCTCAAACGCCTATAAATATGAAGTTCTGATGAGAAGCAAGGTTAACGAATCCTGGACGATTTCTATGAATATTAACTTGCTGAAACGCTGTTCAAATCAAAGCTCAGAAACTTCATCTTCACCAAAGCTCACTACATTGCTGTTGTAATATATTAGTGAGATTAAGCTTAAACGTTAAGAGAAATATCACTGTTGTGATTATAGCTTTTCAGAAGCATTTGTAACACTCGTAGAATTGATTACATTAATTTGTAAGTAACTAGAGTGATAAAGTGTTGATCAGGATACTCTAGGAAGTCTTAGCTTGTGTCTAAGCAGTTGTAATTAGACTGATCACGTGGTGGTCAGGATACTCTAAGAAAGTCTTAGCTTGTGTCTAAGCATTTGTTCCTAGAGTGATCAGGTTGTGATCAGGATACTCTAGAAGACATAGTCGTGGGCTAAGTGGAAAACCATTGTAATCTGTTGCGATTAGTGGATTAAATCCTCAGGTGAGGTAAATCACTCCGTGGGGGTGGACTGGAGTAGTTTAGTTAACAACGAACCAGGATAAAAATAACCGTGCAATTTGTTTTTCTCGTTCAAGTTTTTAGACTACATTTATTCAAACCCACCCTTTCTAAGTGTTTTTCTATCCTTCAATTGCTATCAGAGCGCCGGTTCTAAGGTGCAAGCACTTAACCGTGTTTAGAAAAGATTCAGGAAGAGAAAAATGCTTCAGTATAAGATGGCTGGTGAAATTCCAACAAATCCACATGCATCTACATCTGGCTCTGCTGAGCAATATAATGGTAACAATGGTTATACTAGACCACCAATATTTGATGGTGAAAACTTTGAATACTGGAAAGATAAACTGGAAAGTTACTTTCTTGGTCTGGATGGTGAACTATGGGATCTTCTGATGGATGGTTACAAACATCCAGTGAAAGCTAGTAGCGTAAGGCTTACCAGGCAAGAAATGGATGATGATCAGAAGAAGCTTTTCAAGAATCATCATAAATGTAGGACTGTTTTGCTGAATGCTATCTCTCATGCTGAGTATGAGAAGATATCTAACAGGGAAACTGCCTATGATATATATGAGTCATTGAAAATGACCCATGAGGGAAATGCTCAAGTCAAGGAGACTAAAGCTCTTGCTCTAATCCAGAAATATGAAGCCTTCAAGATGGAGGATGATGAAAACATTGAGAAGATGTTCTCAAGATTTCAAATGCTAACTGCTGGATTAAGAGTTCTGGATAAAGGCTATACCAAGGCTGATCATGTAAAGAAGATTATCAGAAGCTTACCCAGAAGATGGGGTCCAATGGTGACTGCATTCAAGATCGCCAAGAATCTGAATGAAGTTTCTTTGGAAGAGCTTATCAGTGCCTTGAGAAGCCATGAAATAGAGCTGGATGCAAACGAGCCTCAGAAGAAAGGTAAGTCTATTGCATTAAGATCTAATGTTAAAAAATGCACTAACGCTTTTCAGGCTAGAGAAGAAGATCCTGAAGAATCAGAATCTGAAGAAGAAGATGAACTGTCCATGATCTCCAGAAAGGTAAACCAACTCTGGAAGAGCAAGCAAAGGAAGTTCAGAGGCTTCAGAAGTTCAAAGAGATTTGAACGTGGAGAATCTTCTGGTGACAGAAGATCTGACAAGAAGAAGGCTGTCTGCTATGAGTGCAATGAGCCTGGACATTACAAGAACGAGTGTCCAAAACTTCAGAAGGAGAATCCCAAAAAGAATTTCCATAAGAAGAAAGATCTTATGGCAACATGGGATGATTCTGAATCAGAATCAGACTCTGAAGGAGAACAAGCCAACTTCGCGCTGATGGCTACAGAAGATGATGGATCAGAATCTACATCAGAATCAGATTCTGAAGAGGTATTTTCTGAACTATCTAAAGAAGAGTTAGTTTCCAGCTTAACAGAACTTCTGGAACTCAAGGCTCATCTTAGTATCAAATACAAAAAGCTGAAGAAGCAGTTTGAATTTGAAACTAAGAAGCTGGAAGTGGAAAACTCTGAACTGAAGGAAAAAGTTTTAAATCTATCCAAAGATAGTGGATCTCCTTCTGAAACAGAAAAATCCATTCCTAGCATGAATCATATTCTGAAAGAATATGACTCGAGTTTCAGAAAGTTCTTATCTAGAAGTATTGGCAGAAGTCATCTTGCTTCTATGATATATGGTGTTTCTTGAAACAGAAGGTTTGGTTTTGGCTATGAGGGTGATATCTCACATAAATTTGAACCTGTTGATGATCTGAAGATCACATACAAGCCATTGTATGATCAGTTCAAATATGGTCATGCTCATGATTTTAGGCTCACTTCACATGCACAGAAGTTTAACACTGTTCAACCCAAGAAGCATGTGACACATCCTAAGAAATATCATGCTGTCAAACATAAAGAATATCATGTTGTTCCTCCTGTTAAATATTTTGCTAAACCCAAGTTCAATCAGAACTTGAGGAGAACTAACAAGAAAGGACCCAAGAAATTGTGGGTACCTAAGGAGAAGATAATTTCTGTTGCAGATATCCTTGGCGGCAAAGAGGACAAAAAGCAAAATGTCATGGTACCTGGACTCTGGGTGCTCGCGACACATGACGGGAAGAAGGTCTACATTCTGTCATACCCCAAAATTTGCCCAATCAGATCTATGTCTTTTAAGTCATCAAGGATCAAAATTAAGGGTCATGGGGTTTGACATTCTTATTGTCAAACCCGCTCTCTTATAAAATATCCTGAGACAAAATGAGGTGCAATTAACAGGTGCTTTGGGATCCAAACCTCGGGGCCCAATTATTACAAGGGTTTTATCCTTTTTTGGGGATTATAGTTTTTTTGTACTAACATCTGTTTTTATTAATTTTATTATTACTAATTATTAGTATTAATATTATTAATTTTACTAATTAATTATTGTTAGTATTAGAATTGTCATTAGAGATTATTAGTGTTATTATTAGAATTATTATTAATGTAAATACTATTATAATTAGGATTTTTATAGTTTTTTATAATTAAATTAATTGGGCAATAGGCCCATTAGGTGTAGAAAGACCTAATCTAAACATTATAAATAGGGTGTTTTTTTGTCAATTAGGGGAGGCCACCAATTCTAACTCGTATACATAGTATCTGCCTCCTTTTCCCGTACAAGTTTTGGTTGTCACAATTTCATAAACTCAAACCCTGCTTCAATTGTATCATCATGTTGCTACCATAAGCCAAGTTAACAACAACAACTTGTAAATATTTTTCACAATAACTTTCACAAACCAATCCTTATTCACAGCATTTTCTCACGTGAAAAAGACCATTTGTTCTCAACTTTCTAACTTTTTTTTTTACATCCATTACCCATTACAAAAGATCTAACCACACAACCTGTAACCAAACACAAGCTTTGTCTAAAACGCCAGGTGAATCACCTCCAAACACGGCTCACAATCAATCTGCAAACTCATGAAAAAAAATTAGCTTCAAGCTTGACAATTCACCAACAACAATCATTATTATAATGGTGGCAAGCCATCAAAGTACCAAATTGAATTTTCCTCTATAACTATGTTGCTTGTTTTGGTTTGTTACAAGAAAATAAAGATGGCATTTCAATGAGGTACAATCAAGAACAATGCAAAGTGAAAATGGTTTGTTGCTGTGGTTTGCGATTTATACAAAAGTAGGAAACCGACTCCACAGATCTCCGCCGCACGCATCTCGCATCACCGCCAAACCCACACCGCCGGATCCACACCACCGCCCATTCGCTATTCCGATTCACACACTCACGATCCCAATTCCGTCCGCTAATCTGCATCAAATACTTTTAATTTTATTTCAGTTCATAAATTATCCTGCATATATATTGATAACAACCCCTGTGTTTTTTCTGAAAAAAGGAACTCCATGAGAAAGACAAAGACAAGGCCACGGGTCTTTGGTCCTAGTTGATTTCTTTGATTCTGTTTGAATTAAAATAATCTTGGCGCTATGTGATATCAGATTGTGGTTGCAGCGCGATGGCAAGAACTCTCCCTGGCAAGCGAAAGAACCCGGGATCGATTCCCCACTGGTTGCAATATTTTTCTTCAATTTCCTTAAATTGATCCGGCGCGTGCGTTCTGAATAAGCCTACGGTGCACTGTCATACAACAGCCACTGGATCGTCATGGAAGCATATCCAACGTATCAGGGACTGGGGGAGCACCATGAACACCCAGGGAGCCAACACACAGGATCTCAACCCAGGTCTTTTATGTTATTTATATGTTGTTATTTATTTATAAAAATTGCAATATGTATATATTAATATTTAAATTAGGATTAGTACAAATTAGGTTAGGATAAAATTAGGATTAGACTAATATTAGGATTTAGGATTTTTCCCCGATTATTTCGATTATATTGATCTAATCTATTTAATTAATATTAATATTAAATCACAAAAACCCTATAAAGGTTATAAGTATTAGGGTTGGTCCAATCCCATTGCCCTTTGGCAAAAATATTAAAATTCGATTAATTCTTGACTAATTCTCTCCTCGACCCGACTAAAGCTATTAGTTGCATTAGACGAGAGATAAAAAGAATAAAACATTAGCGATTAATTCTCTCCTCGACCCGACTAAATCTATTAGTCGCATTAGTCGAGAGATGAAAAATATATAAAAATTAAAATATATTTAATTTGCTGCCCGCGACGATCAATCTATCGATCTGAGTAACCAGCAATGCCCATTAATCTGTTAGCTATACTGATCAAATCTATTGATCACCACATCTAACAGTGCCATATTAAAGCAGGGTTGTACGCCCAAAACCACATCTAAAACACTAAACCACGATACTACGGATTTACATCCTTTCAAACACTGCGATGTTCACAACTACGATAAGGTAATTCAAAATACCTTCGAACTTCGCATTTCAAAACAACTTCAAAACAACTTCAAACACCTCCATAAGCAAATTCAATTCTAAGGCGTACAACCTTGTGCCCGAACTACGTTGACTCTGATTCTCCCTAAGGAGATACGTAGGCACTTGGATAATCAAGGCGAGTCCCCCTTCCCTAAAATCTCAATTTTTCCCTATTCACTTTCTTAGCTATTAAACCTCAATATTTTAGCCATAAACCTTTGCCTTAGATTCAAAGCCAATAGGAAAGGGTTGAGGGTGCCTAACACCTTCCCTCAACCTGATTATAATAACTTACCCCGATCTCTAAACTGCGTAGGGTTTCCTATTCGCCCTTCAGAATAGGTGGCGACTCTAAAAGCTAAATTTTTAGGGCAGGTTGCTACAGCTGGCGACTCTGCTGGGGACTAGTGATAACAAAACTGTAAATTATTATGCTCCTTTAGGTTTTGGCAGGGTTTAGGTTTTGGCAAATCATTTAGGGTTTTGGCGAATTTTTTAGGGTTTGGCTTATTCGCCATTTTAGGGTTTATGGTGTTTTTAAATATTTAAATTTTCATTTATTTATTTATTCGCAATTTCATTTATTTACTGCAATTCCACTTATTTACAGTCATTTAATTAAATATTTGTTTGGTTGAATATCTGTTATTTTATCGCATTCTTGGGATATATATAAATTGCGTTAAACCTAAGCGTGGGAATTATAATAATGACCAGAGGGGAATTACATCGCCTACGAGTCTTATTATAATTCCACTCAGAGTGGGTTGAATATCCGAAAAGGTCTGATACGAGGCTCGACCTTGTTGAGGGCTGGACTTGGTATTTGGCTGATCTCTCTGGGAACCTACCCCAAAAACTCGAACCTCATGGATAAAATGAGTTGTTCTAAAATCCAAAGAGACAAAAAGTCTCGGCGGCTACGAACGACCCCATGAGACCTTCTAGAACATACCAGTGGGAAGGGTAGGCACCCTAAGCCGTTACGTTGAACCTATGAACCTAGGGCTTATGTGCTTACGTGCTTATTATATATGCAATTTATATACTACGAATGTATTGCGTTTAAATTTTGCAGGTGTTCCTACGCGTTCCCTAACCTGCAGGGACCCTGTTTCCAAGACCATGTCCTTCCCACGAAGGACACCTCCATTTACGCACTTTGATTGGCCTCACGATGGCCATGAGACCTAGTGACTGTCATGAACGGTCACCCCGCGCCTACATTTATGCACCCCCTAGCCTGTAGGGATTTTCTGTTCATATCTCTGTATTCTTACAACTACGTGTCCTTTCCACGAAGGACATCTTCGTTTACGTACGTCAATTGGCCTCTTGATGGCCATGCGATTCAGTGACTGTCTTGAACAGTCACCCCGTGCTTACTCCTACGTACTCCCTAGCCTATAGGGATTTTCTTTTACATCTATGTGTTTTCACAACGACGCGTCCTTCCTCGAAGGACAACTTCATTAGCATGCGTTCGATTGGCCTCTCGATGGCTATGAGATCTAGTGACTATCCTGAACGGTCACTCCATGTTTGTTTCCGCCACCCTCTAACTTGTAGGGTTTGGATTTCCATCTATACATCTTTCATCCCTAGCCTGTAGGGATTTCTCTTCATCCAATATCGTCCTTAGATAGGTTGTGTTCCGCACAAAGAACCTTCCCACCAAGGACAACTTTATTGGCACACGTTGATTGGCCTCTCGATGGCCATGAGACTTGGTGACTGTCCTGAACGGTCACCAGCCGCTACCTTCTGCCTACCCCCTAATCTAAGGGATTTTCATTGGCGTGTCGTAACATCTATAATACAAGGAGTCTCTCGCATACGCATGCATTTGCATTTTCATGCATTCATACATCTACATTCGCATCTTCGCCCGCATCCACCCATTCCGTGCTAGCCGATTTCCTGAGACAAAAAAAAATCAAAGGATCGTAGACTATGGAGAAAGGAGGATAAATTATCGAGAACGAACTTGATCTCACAAGGAGGAAAAAGGACGCCTTTCGTCATGCCGCATGTCCATGCCTTGTCATAACAATATTATAAATACAATAAAGGTTGTCATCGAGCAAGGATTAGTTCAACAAAGAGTTCCCTCATAGATACACTCAAGATGTATCTAGTCAAAAAAGGGTTCATCTTAGAACATATCAAACTTACAAGGACGCTCTACGATAACCTAGGGGCAAGGATTAGTCCAACTGGGGCAAAATCCTAAACAAAGATGCCTATGGAGGAAAGACCTGTGTTGACTCCACACCAAGGGGCAAAAGGGTCATAGGTTCTCCCTATGAATCTACAAATTCGGAAGGTTACGAATGGTGTGATACTATCCTTATGAAAAGCAAAAGAGGTTCAGTCAAAGGAAACTCATGAAGTTCCGATACGACGAAAACCCACCGCTAACAATTTATTCCCGACAACTATGACATGTCCAAGGAGAACTCGAGGTTACCCTTCACTTCTATAAGTTCATCAACTAAGGAGTAAAACAAGGTCAGTGGATCTACAAAGGAGATTATCCCTAGGATCAATAGATGTTTACCATGCTCACAATTTCAACCCTTGCGATCGCTAAGTGTTACTCAGGATAGAAGTTGTACCTTCGGATTTAGCAATTCTAATGGGACGACCATGCAGGTTTTGGAGTCAATACATTCGCTCACTACTACGAATTTTAATTTAGGATTATTAACAAACGTGAGGGAGAATGACGAATACAAATAACAAAGTCCGGCTAAACATATGCTTTCAAGGTAAGACCGAGCCGAGGATGTACAGGCATTGTTTCAATTCCCAAACAGTGGAGATATAAGGATGTTAATCTCTCGTTACCCCCTCGAGCCAGCAGTTGGAGTTTGTTTTTACTTTTCAAATAAACCTTGATTTTAACCAGGGGCAGGGTAGATTTCAATTAATCCGATGGTGTATTTTGGTTGTCAAGAGAACCAGTCAATTCAAGCAAGGATCAAGCAAAGATTCAAGCATAAGGATCAAGCAAAACAAAAGGTTCAAGCATATCTTCCTCGCACTCATCTAAGAATGAGGGAGCAATGGAGATAACCTTCACAACAATCTTCTTCCTCATTACATCATTCAAGATCGAGGAAGTATCAAAGGCGAAGCTTGCAAATCAAAATCAACATGGCAGTCACAACATTCGATATCCAAGGATCAAATCTCAAAAGGAGCCTTCAAAAAGAAAAAACGCCCGCTAAGTTAAAATGAAAATTTCATGAAAGGAAACAAAAACTTAGGCAAAATTAGGGCATCCCGATGAATCAAATTCGAAAGAATTGGCTCATGCAAAAATAAGGGATAAGAGAAAAGAAAAAGAAGGCGAAATACAAAGGATAATCTTGTGACTGCTAAACCATCAAAGCTTCACATCAATGCTTGGATCTTCACAACATTTTCATTAATGGTTGGATCTCTACTAAGGCTTCTGCTCAACATCAAAACTGAAGCGATTCTCTTGCAAACAAAGCACATTCATTGGATTAGGCGAATTTTTAGGATCTGGAGAACATCAAGGAGAAAGGGGTGGGATAAATAAAATTTTGAGCCTTATATCCATTGTTTCTTAAAACATGAACCAGGCCAAGTTACAACATTCAAAAGTCCTAATTGAGGCAAGGTTAACCATGAAAGCATATTAAGCAGGAGTTGTTATACTGACTCCTAAAGTTTGTTAAAACTATTTCTAACCACTACGCTTCTTCAAGCATTCATCCCGTCCTAATTCATAACGGACTTCGATTTCAAAACTTGCATACACATTGCATTGGAGTTACTTCTCAAATGGTACAACGTCATATGCGAGTATACACTTAGCATCGAGGAGATCTCGAAATTGGTTTAATCAAAAGCGATATTTCTAATAAAGACTCTGGAATGGGGGAACCACATCTAGGGGGTTCTCCTAAACAGGGGCGAAATTTCAAGGATCAGAGGGGCATGCAATCAAACATCCTATTAACTAGGGGCATTCATCCTAAGGTTCAATCAATTCGGGTCACACCTCGAAGCAATAACAAACAGGGGCATGTCAAACATGGGAAGAGTTCAAATTCAAAGGATAGAACACTATGGATAGTCCTCCATATCCGGGAGATCAAGGGCATACCCTTCAATCTAAACGTCAAAGCATATGACAAGGTTATTTCCCGGGGCACTTCCTTCATAGCTTGGAGATCATAGGCACCTTTTTTCCACTAAACATTGGGGCATGGGATATCAAATCCATAAGGTGTGGAGAACCACAAAGGTTAAAGGTGTGGAGAACCTCGAAAAGGTTAAAGGTGTGAATTGCAAAAGGTGAAAGACATGGAGAACCTCAAAAGGTTAAAGACGTGGAGTAATTCAAAAGCCCAAACTGGGGCAAGGCGCAGAACATAAGAAAAAGGCGTTCTCACGCTTTACAACATCGAACGAATCTTTCTCCTAACTACGATCTTCAAAAAACAGGTATCGGGGAATCGCGCTAGCATCACGCCCCATCTTATCAAACAAACCTGCAACTCCAGCGAACCATATACGCTTTGGTTAGTAATAACCTATCATTGGAGCATCATACAAATACATACAAATCATGCATTACATACATTGGTTGATACATTACACCGTAACTTTTTTATGTAGTCTTCTTTAAGACAAATCTCACGATCCTTTCTAGGAGTCTCCTCAAGCGGTTTGATTCAAGACGAATTTTCATCCTTTTCAAAAATATCTTCAGGTAGTCTTTTTCAAGACATTCTTTTCTAAAAACCTTTCTAGGTAGTCTTTTCTAAGACAATCATCGTCATTTCCAAAAACCTTTTTAGGTAGTCCTCTTCAGGACATTCTTTTCCTAAGTACCTTTTCAGGTAGTCCTCTTCAGGACATTCTTTTCCTAAGTACCTTTTCAGGTAGTCTTCTTCAAGACATTCCTTTTCTAAGTACCTTTTCAGGTAGTCTTCTTCAAGACATTCCTTTTCTAAGTACCTTTTCAGGTAGTCTTCTTCGAGACATTCTTGTTCTAAGTACCTTTTCAGGTAGTCTTTTTCAAAACAGTTTGCTTTAAGACATTCTACGAACCTTTCTGGGTGGTCTTTTCTAAGACATTCACTGCCCTCTCCAAGAACCTTTTTAGGTAGTCCTCCTTAAGACATCTTTTAGCCTTTTTAGGTAGTTGTCTTTAAAGACATTCCTCATTCTTTGCTAAGAACCTTTTCAGGTAGTCTTCTTTAAGACAAATACTCACATCCACTCCGGAGACCTTTTCAGGTAGTCTTATAGAAGACATTGCTTCGTTCCACTCATTACATTAATCAACATATACATAAGCATAAGCATTATCTCGTACATCAAGACATCCAATTCAAAACTCTGGTGCTAAGCTATACTATCCACATGCTTCCCGGTAACCTTACCGATGCTAGTAACCTTACTGATGGTTTGTTTCCAATCACTTGATTGACGTTTCCCGGTAACCTTACCGATGATAGCAACCTTGTTGTTCATTCACCGTGAGCATAAGCATTACCCGCATGCATAAACATTACCAAGCCGGCATAAGCATAGCCGTGGTGTAGGTGCAAATATGGTTTAAACAAAGAAGATAAAATCTAGGGGATGACATCAGCATCAACATCAACATACATACATACCCATTAGCATACGCATATCATCTGGGGCATTCACATACTACATATCGCAAAGTCCAGTTCTCGCCCTGGAAAATCATTACAAAGTCCAGTTCTCGTCCTGGCAAATCATTACAAAGTCCAGTTCTTGTCCTGGAAAATCATTACAAAGTCCAGTTCTCGTCCTGGAAAACCATCAAATCCAATTCCCGTTTGGTAGTCAGTTCCTGTCTGGCTGTTACATCAAAATTCAAATCATACTACAAAAGCCCAGTCTCCAACCCTCGTGTTGTGATAGGTGTATTTCCCGACCCACGTGTCGTGAGTTTCCAACCCTCGTGTTATGAAAGGTGTATTTTCTCCGACCCTCGAGTCGCGAGTCTCCAAACAGGTGAGTCTTTTTTTTCATGCAGGTAAATTTGCGATAACCCTCGCAAATGATCCTAAAGGTGCAGGTAAATTTGCGATAACCCTCGCAAATGATCCTATTGGTGCAGGTGAATTCGCGATAACCCTTGTGAAGGATCCTAATGGTGCAGGTGAGTTTGTGATAACCCTCGCAAATGATCCTAATGGTGCAGGTGAGTTTGCGATAACCCTCGCAAATGACCTTATTGGTGCAGGTGAGTTTGCGATAACCCTCGCAAATGATCCTAATGGTGCAGGTGAGTTTGCGATAACCCTCGCAAATGATCCTAATGGTGCAAGTGAGTTCGCTATAACCCTAGCAAATAATCTTAATGGTGCAGGTAAGTTTGCGATAACCCTCGCAAATGATCCTAATGGTGCAAGTGAGTTTACGATAACCCTCGCAAATGACCCTATTGGTGCAGGTGAGTTTGCGATAACCCTCGCAAATGATCCTAATGGTGCAGGTGAGTTTGCGATAACCCTCGCAAATGACCCTATGGGTGCAGGTGAGTTTGCGATAACCCTCGCAAATGATCCTAATGGTGCAGGTGAGTTTGCGATAACCCTCGCAAATGACCCTATTGGTGCAGGTGAAATTGCGATAACCCTAGCAAATGATCCTAATGGTGCAGGTGAGTTTGCGATAACCCTCGCAAATGACCCTATTGGTGCAGGTGAGCTTGTTAGAATCATAACAAGTGATCCCTCTTACAAGTCCTCGCTATGTAAGACTCAGGCTTAAGCAGGACGGTTCTTTTCTCTCACACTCGAGCACAAGGTTTTTTCAAACGATATCTCAACCGGGTTTATCACGTTAGTCCCTCGGCAGTGATATTCTCCCAAACATCATCAATAACAATCAAAGGTGTTATCTTTGTTTTCAGAGCCACTAACATACTTTTACTAACAATCATGCATCATTCAACTTACATACTCATTCATACATAATGCATATACATACATCATTCTCATTTATTTTGGGAAGCCCGCTGCATCATACATCGCATGCATCATAATATCGCATAAAGTTCAGGTTGCCTTTTTAGGCCGTGCTACAATCAAAAATCACCTGGTTCTCTCCAAAAGGTGTTTGATTCACATTCTAAAAAAGAAGGGTATTTACCTTGGGTGGCATCTGTAAGCCCATCTCCCATGGAATTTCTTCCCAAAAAAAGGCAAATTTCAGGGCATTTCAGTGTTCAATCATCTTCTACCTTTAGATTACGATAGGCAGACGTGCCTATCCGACTCTTCAGGTTTAAGAAGATTGAACAGGGGCAGCTGTCATACCCCAAAATTTGCCCAATCAGATCTATGTCTTTTAAGTCATCAAGGATCAAAATTAAGGGTCATGGGGTTTGACATTCTTATTGTCAAACCCGCTCTCTTATAAAATATCCTGAGACAAAATGAGGTGCAATTAACAGGTGCTTTGAGATCCAAACCTCGGGGCCCAATTATTACAAGGGTTTTATCCTTTTTTGGGGATTATAGTTTTTTTGTACTAACATCTGTTTTTATTAATTTTATTATTACTAATTATTAGTATTAATATTATTAATTTTACTAATTAATTATTGTTAGTATTAGAATTGTCATTAGAGATTATTAGTGTTATTATTAGAATTATTATTAATGTAAATACTATTATAATTAGGATTTTTATAGTTTTTTATAATTAAATTAATTGGGCAATAGGCCCATTAGGTGTAGAAAGACCTAATCTAAACATTATAAATAGGGTGTTTTTTTGTCAATTAGGGGAGGCCACCAATTCTAACCCGTATACATAGTATCTGCCTCCTTTTCCCGTACGAGTTTTGGTTGTCACAATTTCATAAACTCAAACCCTGCTTCAATTGTATCATCATGTTGCTACCATAAGCCAAGTTAACAACAACAACTTGTAAATATTTTTCACAATAACTTTCACAAACCAATCCTTATTCACAGCATTTTCTCACGTGAAAAAGACCATTTGTTCTCAACTTTCTAACTTTTTTTTTTACATCCATTACCCATTACAAAAGATCTAACCACACAACCTGTAACCAAACACAAGTTTGTCTAAAACGCCACGTGAATCACCTCCAAACACGGCTCACAATCAATCTGCAAACTCATGAAAAAAAATTAGCTTCAAGCTTGACAATTCACCAACAACAATCATTATTATAATGGTGGCAAGCCATCAAAGTACCAAATTGAATTTTCCTCTATAACTATGTTGCTTGTTTTGGTTTGTTACAGGAAAATAAAGATGGCATTTCAATGAGGTACAATCAAGAACAATGCAAAGTGAAAATGGTTTGTTGCTGTGGTTTGCGATTTATACAAAAGTAGGAAACCGACTCCACAGATCTCCGCCGCACGCATCTTGCATCACCGCCAAACCCACACCGCCGGATCCACACCACCGCCCATTCGCGATTCCGATTCGCACACTCACGATCCCGATTCCGTCCGCTAATATGCATCAAATACTTTTAATTTTATTTCAGTTCATAAATTATCCAGCATATATATTGATAACAACCCCTGTGTTTTTTCTGAAAAAAGGAACTCCATGAGAAAGACAAAGACAAGGCCACGGGTCTTTGGTCCTAGTTGATTTCTTTGATTCTGTTTGAATTAAAATAATCTTGGCGCTATGTGATATCAGATTGTGGTTGCAGCGCGATGGCAAGAACTCTCCCTGGCAAGCGAAAGAACCCGGGATCGATTCCCCACTGGTTGCAATATTTTTCTTCAATTTCCTTAAATTGATCCGGCGCGTGCATTCTGAATAAGCCTACGGTGCACTGTCATACAACAGCCACTGGATCGTCATGGAAGCATATCCAACGTATCAGGGACTGGGGGAGTACCATGAACACCCAGGGAGCCAACACACAGGATCTCAACCCAGGTCTTTTATGTTATTTATATGTTGTTATTTATTTATAAAAATTGCAATATGTATATATTAATATTTAAATTAGGATTAGTACAAATTAGGTTAGGATAAAATTAGGATTAGACTAATATTAGGATTTAGGATTTTTCCCCGATTATTTTGATTATATCGATCTAATCTATTTAATTAATATTAATATTAAATCACAAAAACCCTATAAAGGTTATAAGTATTAGGGTTGGTCCAATCCCATTGCCCTTTGGCAAAAATATTAAAATTCGATTAATTCTTGACTAATTCTCTCCTCGACCCGACTAAAGCTATTAGTCGCATTAGACGAGAGATAAAAAGAATAAAACATTAACGATTAATTCTCTCCTCGACCCGACTAAATCTATTAGTCGCATTAGACGAGAGATGAAAAATATATAAAAATTAAAATATATTTAATTTGCTACCCGCGACGATCAATCTATCGATCTGAGTAACCAGCAATGCCCATTAATCTGTTAGCTATACTGATCAAATCTATTGATCACCGCATCTAACAGTGCCATATTAAAGCAGGGTTGTACGCCCAAAACCACATCTAAAACACTAAACCACGATACTACGGATTTACATCCTTTCAAACACTGCGATGTTCACAACTACGATAAGGTAATTCAAAATACCTTCGAACTTCGCATTTCAAAACAACTTCAAAACAACTTCAAACACCTCCATAAGCAAATTCAATTCTAAGGCGTACAACCCTGTGCCCGAACTACGTTGACTCTGATTCTCCCTAAGGAGATACGTAGGCACTTGGATAACCAAGGCGAGTCCCCCTTCCCTAAAATCTCAATTTTTCCCTATTCACTTTCTTAGCTATTAAACCTCAATATTTTAGCCATAAACCTTTGCCTTAGATTCAAAGCCAATAGGAAAGGGTTGAGGGTGCCTAACACCTTCCCTCAACCTGATTATAATAACTTACCCCGATCTCTAAACTGCGTAGGGTTTCCTATTCGCCCTTCAGAATAGGTGGCGACTCTAAAAGCTAAATTTTTAGGGCAGGTTGCTACACATTCCAAGACCTGGTGCTTAAACCAGGTGGAGAAGTCAAGTTTGGAGGAGATCAGAAGGGCAAAATCATTGGCTCTGGAACCATAAGTCTTGGTAACTCTCCTTCCATAACTAATGTACTTCTTGTAGAAGGATTAACGCATAACTTATTGTCCATAAGTCAATTAAGTGACAATGGTTATGACATAATCTTTAATCAAAAGTCTTGCAAGGCTGTAAGTCAGAAGGATGGCTCAATCCTATTTACAGGCAAGAGAAAGAACAACATTTATAAGATAGATCTTCAGGATCTTAAGAATCAGAAGGTGACTTGTCTTATGTCTGTTTCTGAAGAGCAATGGGTCTGGCACAGAAGATTAGGACATGCTAGTTTGAGAGAGATTTCTCAGATTAACAAACTAAATCTGGTCAGAGGACTCCCAAATCTGAAATAAAAATCAGATGCTCTTTGTGAAGCATGTCAGAAGGGCAAGTTCTCCAGACCTGCATTCAAGTCTAAGAATGTTGTTTCTTCCTCAATGCCGTTAGAACTCTTGCACATTGATCTGTTTGGCCCTGTCAAAACAGCATCTGTCAAAGGGAAGAAATACGGATTAGTCATCGTTGATGATTATAGCCGTTGGACATGGGTAAAGTTCTTAAAACACAAGGATGAGTCTCATTCAGTGTTCTTTGAATTCTGCACTCAGATCCAATCTGAGAAAGAGTGTAAAATCATAAAGGTCAGAAGTGATCATGGTGGCGAATTTGAGAACAGATTCTTTGAGGAGTTCTTCAAAGAAAATGGTATTGCCCATGATTTCTCTTGTCCTAGAACTCCACAACAAAATGGAGTTGTAGAGCGAAAGAATAGGACTCTACAAGAAATGGCCAGAACCATGATCAATGAAACCAATATGGCTAAGCATTTCTGGGCAGAAGCAATAAACACTGCGTTTTATATTCAGAATAGAATCTCTATCAGACCTATTCTAAATAAGACTCCTTATGAATTGTGGAAGAACAGAAAGCCCAACATTTCATATTTCCATCCTTTTGGATGTGTATGTTTTATTCTGAATACTAAAGATCATCTTGGTAAGTTTGATTCTAAAGCACAAAAGTGTTTCCTTCTTGGATATTCTGAACGCTCTAAAGGCTACAGAGTATAGAATACTGAAGCATTGATTGTAGAAGAATCAATCAATATCAGGTTTGATGATAAGCTTGATCTTGAAAAACCAAAGCAGTTTGAGAATTTTGCACATTCTGATATTGATATATCAGAAGTAGTAGAACCAAGAAGCAAAGCTGTAGAAGCTGGCAGTCTCAGAAGCAATGTGTGGACCTCCGTTTTTTAATCCCGGGCCATACCTCTGTTCTGTAGAGATACGTGAACTGACTCTTTTTTATCGCTTAATGCTTTCGCATTTTGAAAATTCACAGAGTCGCCACCGACCTTTTATTTTATCCAATTAAGGAAAGGTTTATAAAAGAAACAGAAAAAAGACCTTTAAGAAATTCTGGGTAAGGGGGTAGGTTATACAAAGGGAAGGTGTTAGCACCCTTTGTATCCATGGTTATCCATGGGCTCTTAAGTTTGCTTAGCTCACTTGTTTTTCGATCACTTTTCAATTGCTTTAGAATGCTCATATGTGGTTTCAAATACTTTTGTAAATTTAATTTTGTAATGATCCGTGTGTGGATGTATACAAAATGCTTGTTTATCTTTCGAAAGATGTTTTGAAAAGAACGTTAACTTTGTAATGATCCGTGTTTGGATGTATACAAAGTATTGTCTTTTTTGAAAGTTTTGTTTTGAAAAACAACAGTGTATGAGAATTTGTTTGTTTTGATTTGAGCAAGCAAACTAGGAGGTCTACCCTGAGTTGTAAGGTCTTTATCCTATTTCCTTTAAAAATCTATCCTTTCACCGGATATAAACGCAAGGTTCGATTTTGTACTCAAAACAGTAGAATTTTGACTTTGATTTTGAAAAGAATGAGAAGGGGTTACCTTAAAAGGTGCAAGTGTGATTGTGTTTGGATTCAGATATTTTATCTTTGAAGTTAGTGATCTAACGGTTCAATTTTATCTTTGACATACACGCAGTTTATATTTGCTGGAAATTAAAATGCGGAAATGTAAAGTGCGGAAAGTAAATCTACGCTATTACATCGATTGTGCAGGAAATGTAAACTAGCCTATTTACATGAATTTGACATCCTATACATTTATCTAGGAATTGAAATTGCAAGAAAAATAAAAGGCATGTTTTTGGATTTTTTTATGATTGATTTTAATTATAATTAATGCATGATTAATTAAATTAAAATGAAGAAAAAAGATGAAAATAGATTTAAACCTAGAAATTAAGTTTAAAATATGTACAAAATATTTGTCAATTAATTTTAAAACAAAACTAATTTTTTGGAATTTTTGGAATTGATTTGAAATTGATTTAGGTTAATTAAAACATAATTATGCAAATAATTATACAAATAATTAAAACTTAAAAAGAAAATTATTGAAAATATGTACAAAATTAGCTTATAATATATAAACAATATTTAACATAAAGAACAATTTTTTTTATGATTTTTTGATTGGTTAGAATAATTAAAAAGCAAATATATAAATATATACTAATTAATTATGCAAAATATTGAAATTTTGAAGAAAAATAAAATATTTTTATTTCAGAAAATAATATATTATTTTAGAAGTCTAAAAATATTTTTTGTATATTTTTTGGATTTTTAAAACTATTTTTAAATAATTTTGCAAAGAAAATTAAAATAGAAATAAAAAGAATAAAAGGATACGATCAGGTGTGGAAACTAAGTGATGTCCATGGTGAGGATCACTTGTCTGGAGCGTTGGATGAGCTGGTTAGTGGATCTTGTGGTTCAGATTGCAAATCACATGATGCACATGGTTAGAGGAATAGCATGTGATTATGCTTACTTTGAGAGTCCAGCGTGGGACCCACGTGCAGTTGACTGGCGAATAGAAAGATGAGGACAGGCCACGCGTGCAGTCAAAGGGTCCTCATCACTATTCATCATCTTCTTCAATTTACCTATGGAATTTGCTGCGGATTTACCTACAACATTACCTGCGGATTTTCTTTGCTTTTTCCATACTTTTAGAGACCTGCAAAATCGTTAGTTCCAAACAATAAAAGCAACACAGATCCCCTAATTAGGATGCTCTGAGTTCATTGGTGGTATTAGTTTTTTCATTTGGGGCCTCTATCATAGAAAACGAAAGGTTTACATCTTTGAAGCTCAAAAATGGTAGAGCTTCAAAACCACGTTAGAACTTGCATGTAATCGTTCGAATCTACTCTATGTCATGCCATAAGTCCATTCAAATGATTAGTTTGTATTATAGTTAAGCATTCACACGAAAACGAAAGCTACATGGTTATGAACATGAAGATGATCGTGAGCATGTTTAAGGTTGTTTCATTCACATGTTATGAGTCAATCCTTACCTATGATGTTATACAAGAGTAATAGGATGATTACTTTGTATTGATAGTGACTGGAAATATGAAAACGAAAATTACATAAGTTATGAGATTTTTTGAGAATTTTGTGAAGTTGATGGCTATGCTCTTGATATATTTTCGTGTGTGTCTTGTTGTTGATGTATTCAGCTTCATTTATAGGCCAAGGGCTGCTTGGAAGTGAAGCTAAGAGCATTGATTGCTTGGTTGAAAGTTTGATTTTTAAATATTAAAAATCCTTGAATTTTTGACCAAGTCTTGCTCTCCTTTACTTCTCTTGCCTTGTACCTCATTTGGCTGCAGAAAAATGAAGATTCCTTGGGGTGAGTCATGCTTGATTTGTAAGCTACTCTTTATCCATTCATTTTCCTTTTAATTTAATCTTAAAGTAAGATAAAATTATGCCAAAAATGGATAAAAAAGGTGTGGGCCTTGTCTTGGTCGTGGGAGGCCCATAATAACATGGCAAAGATGTTTGAACCATGAAAACTTGGCCCCATTTGGAAAAAATACATTTTTGAGCAATGTTGATTTCATGCATTTTCCCAAAATTTTGCCAACTTCAACAAGGTGTAAATCCCTCAATTTTTGTCATATGAAGGAGATCTTGCACTTTTTGGAAACCTCAAAGAGTCCTCTAACCAATGTCTTTGGTCTCATGTCAAAATGATTTTTGATGCTCCTTGTGTGTCCTCTTGAAAAAAGTGTCTTTTTGTTGACTTTGAAAATGACCTGTAATGACTTTTGAAAATGAAAATTTGAGTGGAAGTAAGATTTGAAAGAAAGTGTATGATAGTGTTGGGAAAAAGAGAGACGTGGAGAATAAAGTTAGGATTTGATTTTTGAAAAAGAGATTTGAAAAGATTTTTGAAAATAAGGGAATATAGTACAAAAATTAGTGGGAAACAAAAGATAATAATAATCTACTTGTTACCAGTACAGTCTGAGTTTCCTGATTCTGCGCCTGCAAAAAGATTTAACTCTGTACCAATTGTGTCAGTACTATTTATCTGTAAATAAATAAATAGCATGTGTGAAGTAATAAACAGTATTTGGCGTTTGCGTAAGAATAAATTCAACTGCAAGCCAAATTACTGTATAAGAAAAATTCTAAAAACTAAGTATTTCATATGTCAGGATATTTGTTGAAGTAAAAATCCATGATTATATGAGACTCTTAATTTTCAGATTGGAGTTTTCTTGAAAAAAGATGCGGGCAAATTTTGGGGTATAACAGTTGCCCCTATTCAATCTTCTTAAACCTGAAGAGATTGTCTGAAATCTGAAGGTAGAAGATGATTGAATAGTTAGATGCCCTGAAAATTTGCACTTACCTTGATCAGAAGAGATGTTGGAAGTTGCATTTGAATGTCGTCTGCGAAATGTTGTTGGCAGATTGGAACATTACCTGAGGTGGGCTTTCAGATGCCACCTGGTAAATGGGTTGAGGGTTTGTTCATCAGAATGAATCCATTGATTATATCTTGATGAAGGATTTGAAAGTCTTTGTGTTGACTGTTTCGGAACCGTCCAAGGTTACCGCTTTAAGTCTTGGAGGATGATTGCTACGGAACTTGTCCAAAGTTTTTTCTGCTTTAGATTTTTGAAAGTTGATCATTGTGGAACCGTTTGAGGTATCAGCTTTAGATCTTTGATGTTAGATCATTCTGGAACCGTCTGAGGTATCGCTTTAGATCTGCAATGTTAGATCGTTTTGGAACCGTCTGAGGTATCGCTTTAGATATGTGATGCTAGATCGTTTTGGAACCGTCTGAGGTATCGCTTTAGATCTGTAATGCTAGATCGTTTTGGAACCGTTTGAGGTATCGCTTTAGATCTGCAATGTTAGATCGTTTTGGAACCGTCTGAGGTATCGCTTTAGATCTGCAATATTAGATCGTTCTGGAACCGTCTGAGGTATCGCTTTAGATCTTTAATATTAGATCGTTTTGGAACCGTCTGAGGTATCAACTTTAGATCTGCGATGTTTGTTTTTGAGTTGATAAGTGATCAGAATGAATCTTCGGCTTGATTATATCTGAGAGAACCGTTCATGGAATTCAGGTGAACACTGCATGTGATTGAGAACATCTTTGTTGAAGATATCCGTCTACCTGAAAAATCAAGTTAGTGATATGCAATGTTTATGATGCATGTAAATGTGAGATATTCCCGAAGAAATATGCATGCGATGTTGTGTATGAAAATGCGCATGAATATGCGCATGATGCATGATGTATGATGTATGAATATGATGTATGAATGTGAATATGTGATGTATGAATGTGAGATGTCAAGCTTTTATTTGGGAAAATAAATTTCCGCCAGTCATCTGGATATGACTATATTGTGATCGCTGATGATCTTTTGTCTTGTTTGAGTACCCTCGGCTGGGGAAATTCTTTGAGAACCCTGGTATTCTGTTGAAGGATCTTTGAATATCTCTTGAGAATGAAAGGTAGCTGGAAGTTCTGATGCCCTTTCAAATGGGAATGAGGAAGATGCATAATCCTCCGATGCACTATCTGACCAAGTCCGGGTGCGGGGATCACACCTTCTGAAGATAGTAATCTGGAACAACCCTGCTGGGGGATAAGACTTCTTTTGAAGAGAAAATCTTTTTGAGGAATTTGCTGAGAAATGCGTTTCTCTTGGGGATTTTCTTCTGATGGGATGATGTCCAGATAATTGGGACATTTCTTGAATGCTATTCCTGTTTTTCCTGGTAAACATCAATCATATTCAAATGCACATGTTCATTCAAAATTATCATTGGGACGCTTACGTATTTAAAACAGAAAAAGTGAAAATGGTGATTTTTGAGCCTAAGCTGCATTGATTTTTGAAAAAGAGCCATGATAGGCTGGTTAGCACAGGGAGACAACAATCCTAGAAGTAGGAAATTGTCAGAAAGTTTTGGAAAATATTTATGAAGATAAATAGCTATGTGAAAATGATCCAGTCAAGTTTCAACTCTGCTATTGCCAATCTGTCTTTGAGCATCTCATCCCTCACTTGTTGGAAGAAAGTGATTGGACTGATCGATGTCTTTGAGGTGTTGAATCTTGATGGTGAGTAGGCAGCTGAACGGAACACCGTTGTATGCTTCATTCCCTAACTTTTGCCTAGGCCGCCCTTTCAGGTTTTCAGCCTACCGGGATAGTATTTGTTTAGTCTCTAACTTTTGCCTGGACCGCCCTTTCGGGTTTTCAATCCACCGAGACGCTCATTTTTTTTGCCTAAGTTGCCCTTTCAGGTTTTCAACTTAGCGAGCTGTTTTTTTTTTTTAAGCGAAGTATTTTTTGACTATGTCAGCATTCACAAGGTGTGGGAAATCCTCGCCATCCATGGTGGTAAGCAACATGGCGCCGCCGGAGAATATTTTCTTGATTATGAATGGTCCCTCGTAGGTGGGAGTCCATTTGCCTCTGGGATCACCTTGTGGTAAGATGATGCGTTTGACAACCAAGCCACCAGTTTGGTATGCTTGACTTTTGACTTTTTTGTTGAAGGCTTTGATCATACGCTTTTGGTATAGCTGACCATGACAAATAGCTGCGAGCCTTTTCTCATCAATCAAGTTTATCTGGTCCAACCGTGTTTGAATCCAATCGTCTTCGTCTAGATTGGCTTCTTTCATAATCCTTAGGGAAGGAATCTGAATTTCAATTGGAAGAACTGCCTCCATACCATAGACTAAGGAGAATGGAGTTTCCCCTGTTGAAGTACGCGCAGATGTGCGATAACCATGAAGAGCAAAAGGCAACATCTCATGCCAGTCTTTGTAGGTTACTGTCATTTTTTGTATGATTTTCTTGATGTTCTTGTTGGCAGCTTCCACAGCGCCGTTCATCTTTGGTCGACATGGAGAAGAATTATGATGTTTGATCTTGAACTGTGTGCAAAGTTCAGTAATCATTCTGTTGTTTAGATTTGTGCCATTGTCCGTGATAATCCGTTCAGGGATGCCGTACCGACAAATGAGATTGTATTTGATGAACCGGGCCACCACATTTTTGGTGACAGAAGCAAATGAAGCTGCTTCTACCCACTTTGTGAAGTAGTCAATAGCGACCAGGATAAAGCGATGTCCGTTGGAGGCAGTAGGTTTGATTTCTCCAATCATATCAATACCCCACATTGCAAAAGGCCAAGGAGCCGTCAGGACGCTTAATGGAACTGGAGGTACATGTACTTTGTCAGCGTATATCTGGCATTTGTGACATGTTCGGGAGTGATGATGGCAGTGTGTTTCCATGGTAGACCAGTAATAACCTGCTCTCAGGATCTTTTTAGCCATTGTATGTCCACTGGAATGAGTACCGAAGGTACCATTGTGTATTTCTTCCATGATCTGTTCCGCTTCCTTCTTGTTTACACAGCGAAGTAAAGTCGAGTCATGGTTGCGTTTGTATAAGGTTCCATTGCTTAGAAAGAATTTGGCAGCAAACCTCCTTAGAAACTTTCTGTCATTAATGGATGCCCCTTCAGGGTACTCCTGAGCTTCGAGATATCTTTTTACTTCATGGAACCATGGTTTTTCCTCGGTTCCTTCGGTATTGATCTCATTGCAATAGGATGGTTCATCTTGCCTGTAAATGGTGATCATAGGCGCCTCGTTGTCCCACCTGACTTTGAACATGGATGACATGGTAGCTAAAGCATCAGCTAGTTGATTTTCCTCGCGTGGGATGTGTTCGAAAGTGATTTCTTCGAAGTAAAGAATCAAACTCAGCACATATTCTTTGTAAGGAATTAGATTTGGGTGCTTCGTGTCCCATTCCCCTTTGACTTGGTAGATTACCAAGGCCGAGTCTCCGTAGACTTCCAGGAATTTGATTCTTAGATCGATTGCAGCTTTAAGACCCAGAATACATGCTTCGTATTCGGCTATATTGTTAGTGCAATTGAAGCATAATCTGGCAGTGAACGGTGTGTAACTTCCTGCGGGGGAAATGATCACAGCTCCGATGCCATTGCCAAGTGCATTAGAAGCTCCGTCAAAAACCATAGTCCACCGGGATCCTGGCTCGGGTCCTTCTTCTGGTCCTGATTGTTTGTAGTCATTGACTAGCATAATGTCTTCGTCTGGGAAGTCAAAGTTCAATGCTTGATAATCATCCACTGCTTGATGAGCCAGATGATCAGCTACCACACTTCCTTTGATTGCTTTTTGTGAAGTGTATTGAATGTCATATTCTGTTAAGATCATTTGCCATCTCGCTATTCTTCCAGAGAGAGCAGGTTTTTCGAACACGTATTTGATGGGATCCATCTTGGAGATTAGGAAAGTGGTGTGATTTAGCATGTACTGTCTTAGCCGGCGAGCTGCCCAAGCTAAGGCACAACAAGTTTTTTCGAGTAGTGACTATCTTGTTTCACAATCGGTAAACTTTTTGCTAAGATAGTAGATTGCGTGCTCCTTTCGGCCAGATTCGTCATGTTGTCCTAGTACACACCCCATTGAGTCTTCTAACACAGTTAGGTACATTATCAGAGGTCTGCCTTCCACAGGTGGCAACAAGATTGGAGGTTTTTGGAGATATTCTTTGATTTTGTCAAAGGCTAACTGGCATTTGTCATTCCACCTTTCCACTTGATCTTTCTTCAACAGTTTGAAGATCGGCACACAAGTAGTAGTCATGTGGGCAATAAATCGGGCGATGTAATTTAGACGTCCCAAGAATCCTCTGACTTGTTTCTCAGTACGAGGTATAGGCATTTCTTGAATGGATTTAACCTTGGCGGGATCAACCTCAATACCTTTGCTGCTGACGATGAAACCTAAGAGTTTGCCGGATCTTACTCCAAAGGTACACTTATTTGGGTTCAGTCGCAACTTGTATTTCTTGAGTCTGTCAAACAACTTGTGTAAATGACCCAAATGTTCTTCCTCGGTGTTGGATTTTGCAATCATGTCATCGACATACACCTCTATTTCTTGATGAATCATATCATGAAATAGCGCTACCATTGCACGTTGATAGGTTGCTCCTGCGTTTTTCAGACCAAAGGGCATTACTTTGTAACAAAAGGTTCCCCAGGGTGTTGTGAAGGTTGTTTTTTCCATGTCTTCGGGTGCCATCTTGATTTGATTGTACCCTGAGAATCCGTCCATAAAGGAGAATACCTTGCATTGTGCGGTATTGTCAACCAGTACATCGATGTGTGGTAGAGGGAAATCATCTTTGGGGCTTGCCCGGTTCAGATCTCTGTAGTCCATGCACATTCTGACTTTCCCGTCTTTTTTAGGTACAGGGACGATGTTAGCTATCCAGGGAGGATAACTTACAACTTTTAGGAATCCGGCATTGAACTGTTTTTCAACCTCGTCTTTGATCTTTTTTGACATATCAGGCCTACTCCTTCGTAGTTTCTGTTTGACTGGAGCAGTGTTTTAAAAACCGGACCGGTCATCGAACCGGTGAGGGTACTGGGTCACTGGTTTATCGGTCGAACCACTGGGTCACTGATCGAACCGCACGACCAAACCGGATTAAACCGGATAACTCGGTTGAATAGACCTGTCATTATATAGGTATAAAACCGGTCAAACTGGATGATTCAGTCTCTAAAAAAATATAACTAGCTTTTAAATTTTTTAAAAATATCATATCATAAATTCACAATTTCATAACTTAAATTCAAATTTTAAACAAAGGTATCACACATAACAAAATAGTAAAAAATTACAAAGTATAATTGCAAACAAAATCTAATTACAACATAATCTAAACAAAGTCTAATTACAACATAATCTAATTGAATAGTTTATAACAAAATAACTCCAATATGTACCAAATTTAATTCAAAATAGGATCCTCCTAAAAAGAAAATCAAATAAAATTCAATATGTTTATGCTATTTAAGAAAATTTATTAGCAAAGATAACAAATAGACAATAAAGTTTTTAATTTGTCACTAACGAAAAAAACTATGTGAGAATGCTATTTAAGTAATACACTACTAAATATATTAAAAAAAAAGTTTAAAAGAAATGTTAAAAAAAAAAAGTTTAAAAAAAAATAAAAAAAAAAGTTAAAAAAAAAAGTTAAAAATAAAAATAAAAAAAAGCAATTAAACCACCGGTTTTCTCGGTTTTCATTGGTTTTCACCGGTTCCCACCGGTTTGATGGCATACCCGATCTGACTATTGAACCAGACCGGTTACTTGGCCGGTTCCCGGTTCGACCGGTCCGACCGGTCGGTCCGGTCCGGTTTTTAAAACACTGGACTGGAGTGCTACCTTCTTTGATCGGCAGGCGATGAACTACGATGTTTGTGTCAAGGCCTGGCATATCCTCATAGGACCAGGCGAATATCTCAACGTAGTCTCGCAGCATTTGAATCAGTCTTTGCTTGATGCTGTGTTCTAAATCAGCCCCTATTTTGACTTCTTTCTTTTCTTCGTTGTTGCCCAAGTTGATGACCTCAATTGGCTCCTCGTGAGGTTGTGTGGCCTTGTCTTCTTGTTCTAGCAGCCTTGCAATTTCTCTTGGCACTTCACAATCTTCCTCACTTTCGTCCTCAGCTTGGTAGATCGGATTTTCAAAGTCATGACGGGCAATAGCAGAATCGTTGTTGACTGGATCCAGAGTGTATGTGAATCTGCATGTTAGTTATGTGAGTGTGTGTGAAGAAAAAAACATAGCTATTTGAAAGCGAAGAAAGAAGGAAAAAGGATCATAAAATTTAAATATGCAAGCGTCCCATGATTTTATTGAATGCACATGATCATGATATGATAAGCCCTTATAGAAGGACCGGTGTGCTAAGGCACACGGCTTTCAAGCTCATGGTTCGATCGTTCAGGAACCATTTTTATCTTTGCACAATATACCCAAAGAAAACAGGAAATGGCATTTACTCCTGGTCAAAGGAGATCATATCCTCAGCTTTTCAGTTGTTCAATCCACTGTTGTGAGCAGGGAGTATCCAGCTGTTCCAGTTGCAGTTGTCTTCTTCATCTTCCACAGCATTGATTTCATTAGTGGGAAAATGAGTCGGTGATCCTTCGGGATAAGGGATATACTTTGCTGGATACGAGAGCCCAGGCTGAGATATCTCTGTTGGCTGAGCGAGATGCTCGATAAGGCCGTCCCATGCAGTCGGGATGATGTTTTGAATAGAGACTTGTGCATCCTGATGAGGAGTGTATGCTGACAGAAAGCAACCTTCGTTATTTGGTATTTCCCTGGCTTTTTCAAGAGCGAAATTGTCATCGTACTGTTCATCCCATCCAGTTGGGACAATGTCCTCCATGGCAATTCGTGAGCTCGGAGGAGCGGAATATTTCACCATATAGTCATATTTGCCGCTGGGTTCTCCTAGCGTGTCCCATACTTCTTTGGGTGGATTTTGATATTGCTCAGTGACGGGACTTGTGAAACTTTCGTCATTTCCAATTTGATCACCCCATCCAGTCGGGGTAAGGTCTTCCATAGCAATATAAGAATTCTGAGGTGCGGCATACTGATAATTATACCCGCCGTTTGGTTCTCCCACAGCATCCCACATTCCCATGGAAATGGGTGGAATCTGATCTGGACATGGCTGAATGACGTGGTTCATGAACACTCCTTCATCTTCATTAACGTTTACTTCTTGGCTGACAAAGTGTGACATCAATCCTTCAGAACGAGGACTTTGATCATTCTTTTGATTTTCACTATCATAGCCCAGACCTAGTTTGTCAGACTTGTAGGGTATATCGGGAAGCTGTCCCCATACTGTGCAATCACCCTGTTCAATCATGGCCTTGGCATCTTTGAGAGAAGCCATAGCTGTAGTTGGAGTAGCAGGAATATGCTTGGTGGTAGAGACATCTGGGGAGACCACCTCAAATGATTGGCATGGAGTTTCGATGAATTCGTCCTCCAACTCAACATATTTGGAATTGCTTAGGTGACTAACCACATATTCCTCTTCGCCATAGACTGTGACAATCTTTCCTTTTACTGGATATTTTAACTTCTGATGCAGGGTAGAAGTTACAGCGTTTGCCCCATGTATCCAAGGGCGTCCAAGTAAACAGGAGTAGGCTGGGTGAATTTCCATTACGTAAAAGATAGAATCAAAGATTTGAGAACCCACTCTGATTGGGAGATTCACTTTTCCGTATACCATTCTGGTTGACCCGTCAAAGGCTCTTACCACAACATCACTTGGCTGTAACACAATTCCTTCGAAGTCAAGCTTTTCTAGTACTGTTTTCGGTAACACGTTCAAAGAAGAACCGTTATCTACTAGCACATGAGATAGAGTGGTGCCATTACATTCAATGGAGATATGTAAGGCTTTGTTGTGATTTTTTCCAGCGGGGGTTAGATCCACATCAGAGAAACCGAGACCATTGCTCACGGTTAGATTGGCAACACAATTCTCAAATTGGTCGACTGAGATCTCTTGAGGCACATGCGCAGCTTTTAGGAACTTCATCAGGGCTTTGGCATGAGCTTCTGAATATTTTAGCAGAGATAGCATTGAGATTTTTGAAGCGGTGTGCCCCAGTTGCTCAACAATATTGTAATCACTCTTACAGATGATTTTCAATATTTCCTCCATTTCTTGCTTTGATGGATCCTCAGCAGTGATCTCCACCGGGGTTTGAACTTGTTCAACTTGTGGCTCTTTGCCTCGAGCGTTGACATTTTGATTAGGATCTGGGACTCGGACTGGACCAGCAGCAACATTTGGAGAAATTTCTGGTGAAAAGATTCTTCCACTTCTCGTGATCTTGCTGGTACCCACAATATTACCCACAGTTGGAGTAGTTAACTTTGCGGCCTCTTCAGTCGAGGTACCCTGCTTAACTCCATGAACATAAACATTAGTGTCGTATCCCCATGGGACAGCTTTGTCTGAGGAGTATGGAAATGGAGTTGGACTAGCAATGACTACTGATGCCACTTTGAGTGTAGCAGAAATTTTGAATGGAGCCTTGGCAGAGATTTTGAACGGTAAGCTGGATATCACTGAGGCATCCTCTATTCTCATCCCGTTTGCAAAGACTTCACACAGCACGTCCATAGAAGGGAGCCTCTCAAACATAATGATACGGCGATCCATCCATTTTTGAATTCCCATCCTCAGATTTTCACAACCATTGGGCAGGCAGGAGCAGTAAAAGCAGTCGGGGTCACATCCTGGGAAGTAACCAGCTCGGATTAGCTTTCCTTTGACTTCGCAGAGTGGAGTTGATAATTCGTTCACATCATAGATGTAAACAGTGTCCAGGATAGCGTTAACAGTTTTGTCATGCTTTGGCATAGGTGCTGTGATGATATTTGGAGTTTCTGGAGGATCGAACTCAATTTCACCAGCATCTATCATATCTTGTATTTTATTTTTCAAGGCCCAGCAGTGATCTGCGTCATGTCCTGGAAAGTTTGAGTGATAGGCACATGTTGCATCAGGGCGATAATTTGGAGAGGAAGTGTTGACATTCTTTGGAGGACCTTTTAATGTGATCAGATCTGCTTTTAGCAAGTGCTGCAATGCTTGAGAGATTGGCATGTTGATTCTGGTGAAATTTCTTCTTGGTGCATCTGGTCGATGCGTATATTTTGGTTGTTGATTTTTTTGAGGTGCAGATGCGGAGATCAGAACTGCCCCTACAGATTGATGTTGCTCACTTTTGCGACTTTTCTGAATTTGTGTTGCATTGACCTCATTTCTCCCGCTGATGGGCCTTTTTGTAGTACCAGAGGAGGAACCTATTTGAATTTTTCCATTTTGAATGCCACTTTCGACACGTTCTCCGGTCAGTATCAGGTCAGTGAAACCTGATGATGAGCTTCCCGGCAAATGGTTATAGAAAGGGCCAGTTAAAGTGCCCATGAACATGTCAACTAGTTCGCGATCAGATAAGGGTGGTTGAACCCTTCCAGCCATATCTCTCCACTTTTGTGCATATCCTTTGAAACTTTCTTTTGGTCCCATAGACATGCCCCTTAGTTGAGTACGGGTTGGCGCAAGATCAGCATTGTATTGGTACTGTTTGTAAAAAGCAGCAGCTAATTCTTCCCAAGTATGAACCTTGGTATTTTCCAGCTGATAGTACCATTCGAGTTGTGTACCCGACAGACTTTCTTGGAAGAAGTGAATCCACAATTTGTTATCCGTTGTATGAGGTTGTATCTTCCTCACATAGGATCTTAGATGTAGTTTCGGGCAAGAAACTCCATCATATTTTGCAAAGACAGGAACTTTGAATTTTGGAGGGATAACAACATCCGAGATGAGCCCCAGATCATTGAAATCTAAGCCAGGTATTTTTTGTATCTCCATAGCTTTCATACGGTCTTCCAGCTGTTGGTATTTTTCATTATCCGGTTCGTCCCCAGAATGATCATCTTCTTCATTTGAAGAGAGAGAGGGTTTAGCAGAACCCTGGTTGCTTTGATTGTCTTCTTGTTCATCATCACCGACTGTTTCAGGGATCGGTGGCTTTTTGAACTTTTTGACTGGGATTTTGATCTTCCTTTTTAGGTGACTCACGCCTACAGATCCTTTGGGCTTCTTTTTCTTCTTGATTATCAGGGCTTTCAGTTCTTGTTGCCCCTTTGCCAGTTCCAGAATTGCCACTTGAACTTGGGCATTCTGTGCTTCGAGATTCTTGATGCTCATTTCAGATTCCATCTCTTCTGACTGAAATAAACAGCGAGAAGATGAGAAATCCGTCATGTGAACCTGTTATGCAATGTGTATGACTGGATGCCATGTGTATGCAATGTATGAAATGTATGTGCAATGTATATGAATGCAATGTATGAAATGTATATGCAATGCATGAAGTGAAATGTGTGTGCAATGTTTCAAGGATCTTAGAGTTTAGATTTGTTAAAGAAGAAACAAACGTTAGTTAATCAATTTATTTCTTTTTTTTTTCTGCTTCTTTTTTCTTTGCCTCATTTGGGCTTACAAGACAGAAATAAATAAATGATCCTTCAGGTCTCCCGTGGACGCTTTCTCTTTGCCCCCAGGAATGTGTTGATCTGCTGTTCTTCTTGAAGCTGTCCGGTGAGCTCCAATATCCTTCTCTCATAGTCTTGACAGTATGATTTGAAGGTGTCTCTTTCCTCTTTGAGTTGAACCCAAGATTTTTGCAACTCTTCTAGGTCAGTTGGCATGTCCGGGTGTAGAATAACTTGAGGTTCATATCCTTCGACCTCTGGTTCAATAGTCACAGGTAGAACAACGGGATATGGCATAAGGAGTTTCTGAGCATGAGTGCGGACCCATCTGAGGTAGGGTTCCATAGGGATAGAATTCCATTGCCCCAGAGTTTTGCTTTCTATTCTATAGACACTGCCCCATGCATGTATGAACCTTCGTCGGTGTCTATGAGAATCATTCTCGTAATCAAACACAATGCCATGGATAATCATGTCATGAGGACCGTTGCTCCTTGCATATCCGAATTGGCGTAGAGCTAAAGAGGGATTGTAAGTGATGCCTCCTTTGATGCCAAGGAGTGGCACATTAGGGTACTCTCCACAATGATCAATGATAGTAATGTCTTTTTGAAAGAAGTTGTTCCACCGGATATCTGAATGAGACAAATACATAATCCTGCGAGACCATTGCATTCTTTGTTCATTTCTCAACACTGATCGGGGAAGATGAAATGTAAACCACCTAGCCAGTAGTGGTATACAGCACATGAGAGTTCCTCGTTTCTTCATGGTACGAGTGTGTAGAGAATGTAGAATGTCTCCCAGCAATGTTGGTACCGGGTTACGGATTAGGAAAAGGTTGATGATGTGTACACTTATGAACTGGCCGGGATTTGGGAATAAAACCAACCCATAGATCAAAAGTGCCATAACTTCCTCAAAAGCTGGATAACTTTTGTTTTCTAGCAGTAGTCGAGCCTTTTCCAACAAGAACTTGGCAAGCAAACCCTTAACTCCACTCTTTGTTTCCCAATTGGACTCGATTTCTGATTTCCGCAGATGTAAAGCAGCAGCAATGACTTCAGGTTTTGGAATCCTTTCTAAACCAGTGAAAGGTAATTGATCTCGAATAGGTAATCCCATTAGTTCAGAGAATTCTTCCAAAGTGGGTACCAACTGGTAATCAGGAAAGGTAAAGCAATGATGTTCAGGGTCAAAGAACTGGAACAGGACCCGTATCATGTCTTCTTCAAATTTTGAGGTAACCAAATGGAGTAGGTGACCATGCCTTTCAGTGAATTGAACATTCCTGGGGAATTCTGACACTAAGTCTTTTAGTTCAGATGGTACCGTTGAGATGTTGATTCGGATGTAATCTTTGGTGGCGGGAGCCATTACCTGCAAAAACAAAGGTAAACTCTTTGATCCTTGAAGTGTTTGGTGCAAAAATGATATGCTTATGATGCAAACATGTGGCACACAAAAACAAATCAAACAATAGCCTTAGGTTTAAAGGCTTGCATGGAGCTGATAGGTGATACCCTCCCCACTGAAGTTGAGTTGGTTAAAACCTGTCCTAGAATAGTATTCGGGTTCTATGATCCTTGGAAGTAACATCTCAATACGGCGCTCGAGCGGCCGATCAAAATATTCCTCGAGGATAACTAACTTCGATCAATTTCAAAGCTAGCCACTTAATAGGCCACAAGTCAAGTTCAACTAAAAAGGTTCTAAGACAAATTAGTGTTTAATGACATTTCGGAAGCCTAATATACTCCTTGATCGTTTTCAAGGGACATCAGTATAAACCAAAGTATCGCACTAACGATGACTACCAGATCAACCGTATCGGTACATGCCGTACAGTTTCCTTGGTCTATTGTCATATACTTAAGGTATCTCGAGATTCGGGTTAGAATCTTTCACACAAGCAAAATACCCAAACAAACCTTTGAAAAATAGAGCAATCAAGTCAAACAATTGAAAACATCGAAGTGATCTATTCTCTTAAGGTAACCCCTTTTGAAAACATTTTGTTTTTGAAAGTATCTCCCCAGCAGAGTCGCCAGTTCTGTGGACCTCCGTTTTTTAATCCCGGGCCATACCTCTGTTCTGTAGAGATACGTGAACTGACTCTTTTTTATCGCTTAATGCTTTCGCATTTTGAAAATTCACAGAGTCGCCACCGACCTTTTATTTTATCCAATTAAGGAAAGGTTTATAAAAGAAACAGAAAAAAGACCTTTAAGAAATTCTGGGTAAGGGGGTAGGTTATACAAAGGGAAGGTGTTAGCACCCTTTGTATCCATGGTTATCCATGGGCTCTTAAGTTTGCTTAGCTCACTTGTTTTTCGATCACTTTTCAATTGCTTTAGAATGCTCATATGTGGTTTCAAATACTTTTGTAAATTGAATTTTGTAATGATCCGTGTGTGGATGTATACAAAATGCTTGTTTATCTTTCGAAAGATGTTTTGAAAAGAACGTTAACTTTGTAATGATCCGTGTTTGGATGTATACAAAGTATTGTCTTTTTTGAAAGTTTTGTTTTGAAAAACAACAGTGTATGAGAATTTGTTTGTTTTGATTTGAGCAAGCAAACTAGGAGGTCTACCCTGAGTTGTAAGGTCTTTATCCTATTTCCTTTAAAAATCTATCCTTTCACCGGATATAAACGCAAGGTTCGATTTTGTACTCAAAACAGTAGAATTTTGACTTTGATTTTGAAAAGAATGAGAAGGGATTACCTTAAGAGGTGCAAGTGTGATTGTGTTTGGATTCAGATATTTTATCTTTGAAGTTAGTGATCTAACGGTTCAATTTTATCTTTGACATACACGCAGTTTATATTTGCTGGAAATTAAAATGCGGAAATGTAAAGTGCGGAAAGTAAATCTACGCTATTACATCGATTGTGCAGGAAATGTAAACTAGCCTATTTACATGAATTTGACATCCTATACATTTATCTAGGAATTGAAATTGCAAGAAAAATAAAAGGCATGTTTTTGGATTTTTTTATGATTGATTTTAATTATAATTAATGCATGATTAATTAAATTAAAATGAAGAAAAAAGATGAAAATAGATTTAAACCTAGAAATTAAGTTTAAAATATGTACAAAATATTTTAAATTAATTTTAAAACAAAACTAATTTTTTTTGGAATTTTTGGAATTGATTTGAAATTGATTTAAGTTAATTAAAACATAATTATGCAAATAATTATACAAATAATTAAAACTTAAAGAGAAAATTATTCAAAATATGTACAAAATTAGTTTATAATATATAAACAATATTTTATATAAAGAACAATTTTTTTATGATTTTTTGATTGGTTAGAATAATTAAAAAAGCAAATATATAAATATATACTAATTAATTATGCAAAATATTGAAATTATGAAGAAAAATAAAATATTTTTATTTCAGAAAATAATATATTATTTTAGAAGTCTAAAAATATTTTTTGTATATTTTTTGGATTTTTAAAACTATTTTTAAATAATTTTGCAAAGAAAATTAAAATAGAAATAAAAAGAATAAAAGGATACGATCAGGTGTGGAAACTAAGTGATGTCCATGGTGAGGATCACTTGTCTGGAGCGTTGGATGAGCTGGTTAGTGGATCTTGTGGTTCAGATTGCAAATCACATGATGCACATGGTTAGAGGAATAACATGTGATTATGCTGACTTTGAGAGTCCAGCGTGGGACCCACGTGCAGTTGACTGGCGAATAGAAAGATGAGGACAGGCCACGCGTGCAGTCAAAGGGTCCTCATCACTATTCATCATCTTCTTCAATTTACCTATGGAATTTGCTGCGGATTTACCTACAACATTACCTGCGGATTTCCTTTGCTTTTTCCATACTTTTAGAGACCTGCAAAATCGTTAGTTCCAAACAATAAAAGCAACCCAGATCCCCTAATTAGGATGCTCTGAGTTCATTGGTGGTATTGGTTTTTTCATTTGGGGCCTCTATCATAGAAAACGAAAGGTTTACATCTTTGAAGCTCAAAAATGGTAGAGCTTCAAAACCACGTTAGAACTTGCATGTAATCGTTCGAATCTACTCTATGTCATGCCATAAGTCCATTCAAATGATTAGTTTGTATTATAGTTAAGCATTCACACGAAAACGAAAGCTACATGGTTATGAACATGAAGATGATCGTGAGCATGTTTAAGGTTGTTTCATTCACATGTTATGAGTCAATCCTTACCTATGATGTTATACAAGAGTAATAGGATGATTATTTTGTATTGATAGTGGCTGGAAATATGAAAACGAAAATTACATAAGTTATGAGATTTTTTGAGAATTTTGTGAAGTTGATGGCTATGCTCTTGATATATTTTCGTGTGTCCCTTGTTGTTGATGTATTCAGCTTCATTTATAGGCCAAAGGCTGCTTGGAAGTGAAGCTAAGAGCATTGATTGCTTGGTTGAAAGTTTGATTTTTAAATATTAAAAATCCTTGAATAATTGACCAAGTCTTCCTCTCCTTTACTTCTCTTGCCTTGTACCTCATTTGGCTGCAGAAAAATGAAGATTCCTTGGGTGAGTCATGCTTGATTTGTAAGCTACTCTTTATCCATTCATTTTCCTTTTAATTTAATCTTGAAATAAGATAAAATTATGCCAAAAATGGATAAAAAAGGTGTGGGCCTTGTCTTGGTCGTGGGAGGCCCATAATAACATGGCAAAGATGTTTGAACCATGAAAACTTGGCCCCATTTGGAAAAAATACATTTTTGAGCAATGTTGATTTCATGCATTTTCCCAAAATTTAGCCAACTTCAACAAGGTGTAAATCCCTCAATTTTTGTCATATGAAGGTGATCTTGCACTTTTTGGAAACCTCAAAGAGTCCTATAACCAATGCCTTTGGTCTCATGTCAAAATGATTTTTGATGCTCTTTGTGTGTCCTTTTGAAAAAAGTGTCTTTTTGTTGACTTTGAAAATGACCTGTAATGTCTTTGGTCATATTTTTCAAATGGTGAATCCAATGACCATGGGATCAATGGCATTTGAAAGATAATTGAATTTCCTTCAAAATAAGCTTTGGTTTGAATTTTTTGGATGAAGGATGAGAGAGTTATGATCAGTCAAAGTTGAGTTGACTTTTCAGGCAAAAACCCTAATTTTGAATCTTAGGGTTTTGTTGATTTTTGATCTTTCCTTGATGAATTATGATCATCCAATGATCAAATGATGAATCCTTTGACAAAATATGGACTTTGACAAAAAAATTCATTTTTGACTGTCTGTTGACTTTTTTGGTCAAACGGGTCGTCTGTTGACCGTTTGAGCTGCTGACGGTGCGTCTGAGTGAATTGAAGTTTGAAAATTTGTATGATGGTACTTTGAGATATATGGATGTGTATGAAATCCATTTGAGCTCTCAAAAACTTGTTTCTCCTGAAAAAACAAGAAAACCCTAGTCAGGGACTGTTTATGTAGGAGACAGTTAAGCGTACCTGATTTTTGTGCAGTGCTGAGTTTCTGCTATTCGCGTGATATTCAGAAGACTTCTAGCACAAAAATCTTGGAATTTTGAATTGTGAAAGATTGATTTGATTGATGGTACACAACACTGAGAATTGTACTGCCAGCAGTTTGGCTGTCGACTGACTGTTCAGGTATTGACGTAGCAGTTAGAGTGAAAAATCAACAGTCAAAGTTAATTTTCTTTTTTGTTGTTTTTGTTTTATGTGAAAAATGAAAGTTATTTACATGACTTGTTAAAAACACAGACATAATAAATAACTAATATTTACTGTATGCGGGCAAAATTACCGATAATAACCCTGAAAATCATTTAATGCACAAAAAAATGAATATTTGACTGGCAGAAAACACATAAAATATTATCTGATTAATTAAGCAATATTATGACAAATAGTACAACATTAATACTGACAGTACAAATATTACATACTATATTGAACAGTACGACGAATAAACGGTACATTTAAGAAATAAGAATCACGGCAGACTTCAGGAATGACGGTTAATGACCCATGCTATGAACAATAACATGTAGATGATTGGGAGTGCAACCATTGCAGGTCCACACTCTTCAGGACTATGCAGGCAGAAGAAAGTCATGCTCACCGTAGCAATGGTGATGACTGTAAGAGACAGTGTCTCTATCCACTTTGCCATTCTTGTTAGGGAAGAAGAGAAAATAGATATGAGGTAGGAATTTGAAAGATGAGTTAGAATTTGATGTGAGATTTTATGGAAGAAAATGGGAGGTATTTATAGAATGGAAAGAAGGATAGAGACGTTGGGGAATGATGTGATTTCGTACAAAAGGAAAATTTGAGTGGAAGTAAGATTTGAAAGAAAGTGTATGATAGTGTTGGGAAGAAGAGAGATGTGGAGAATAAAGTTAGGATTTGATTTTTGAAAAAGAGATTTGAAAAGATTTTTGAAAATAAGGGAATATAGTACAAAAATTAGTGGGAAACAAAAGATAATAATAATCTACTTGTTACCAGTACAGTCTGAGTTTCCTGATTCTGCGCCTGCAAAAAGATTTAACTCTGTACCAATTGTGTCAGTACTATTTATCTGTAAATAAATAAATAGCATGTGTGAAGTAATAAACAGTATTTGGCGTTTGCGTAAGAATAAATTCAACTGCAAGCCAAATTACTGTATAAGAAAAATTCTAAAAACTAAGTGTTTCATATGTTAGGATATTTGTTGAAATAATCCATAATTATATGAGACTCTTAATTTTCAGATTGGAGTTTTCTTGAAAAATGATGCGGGCAAATTTTGGGGTATAACACTTAGCGGAAAACCTTTGGTGTTTATCTTTAATCCTAATTCCTTAGCTATTAAAAATAACAACAAGTGCTATAATAATGAATATCAAGAATTAAACGGTTACTACGGTTAAATCCTCATTCCTAAGCAATTTTTATCGAAGAATTATTGTGCAAAATGCGTTGAGTGGTTTGTCCGACCTAAACCTCAACCGTAAATCCGAAAACTATTTGTCCGATAGAAAAGGCATTAAAAACTTTGCACAATGAAGATAAACTCATTAAAACTTGAATAACATAAATTGATTGAAATTTGGTTTATAACAATGGCAATTCAGGGACACCCCCTAGCATTGGGGGGTTTAGCTACTCATAGTAATATTCAAAGAACTAAAGATAAAGATGATAGACATTACAAAAATTGGGGAAAGCTTTGGTCTTCAATTGCGATTGCCGTTGAAAATCTTCGTTCTTCGAAACCCTTGTTAGCTTCTCTTCTTCACCGTAGAATTCTTCAATATGATCCAAGATCCCCAAAAAACTCTCAAACTAGGACTAAGTAGTGTTAGGTTACATTCCATTCATGTAAAAAGTCGAAAACGCCCTTAATGAGACTTGAAATAATGAAACAGCTAAAAAAAACAATTTCTAGCCGCAACAGCTGGCACGACCGTGTCCCACGACACTGGCGCCCGTGTTAGCCTCTGGTTTCTCTTCAAACAACATTTTTCCATGTATTAGTTGACATGGCCGTGTCCCACGACACTGGCGCCCGTGTCAGCCTCTGTTTGCTCTTAACAGCTTTTTTTCTTCTTTTTCAGCTGACATGGCCATGTCCCACGACACTGGCGCCCGCGTCAGCTACTTTCTTTGCCTTTTTGACTTCGTTTTCTTCTGTTCTCGTCCCATTTTTTCGGCGATTCTTCCTTACACCTGAAATAACCAATAACTACCAACAAAGTGATCAAAAGTAACTATTCTACAAAAAATTACCACTAACCATTAAATTAACAAAACATGAAATAACTACTTAAAACAACGAACAAACCATACACAGTGTTACCGAAATGACCGATTTTTACTAAATAATTTGCGGAGTATAAGTGAAATTGGTGACCGATCACAACCCCAAACTTAGCTCGTTGCTTGTCCTCAAGCAATGCCTGAGAATTCAAACAAAGGTCACCCCTAAATTTATGCTTCCACAATACAACCGTGTTTTTCACAACTCGACTTCCACCCTTCTGGTCAATCATGCTAGCTTTTACTCCCCGAATTTTCCGCTCCACTTTCACATTAAAATTCTCCTTCACCTGTAAGCTTTTTCACACTTCTCACCAAGTCTCTCACGGTTAAAAGCAATTCACTCATAAATCACGATATGCAATATCAACTTTTAAATTTGAACAAATTCTACTTTCATACACAAACACTTTGCACACACTTTTTGAGGTCTTTGGTTTGTAACGGGGCTTAGGACAGGTGGGATAAACAAGGAAACGGATACATAAAGGTTTTTGGGGCTCGACAATCATGTTGTCTTTCTTGTCATTGTGCTTATTTTAATACAATGGGGTTTAACATTGACTTTTTAACTTCACTCAATTATTCGAGTGTTTCAAATGTAACCAAGTCATTTAGTCGGGACAAGTGTGTTTTTATGAGCTCTATATATATATTTTTTTCTTTTTTTTTCTTTGAAGCATTCACGAGTCTCCATATTTTTTTCTTCACACTTGCCCTTTTTGTATAAAGTTCACTACCCCAAACTTAGAATTTTTGCACAATTTCTACATCCACAACGTTTATGCCGAGCACGGGTAAAAGGGAATAATTTTTTTTTCTTTTTGGCCAAGGGGTAATATATGCGGTTTTTTTTAAAAAACAAACAAACAAGGGATACAGGCTCAAAGAGGTTTGCAATGGGTAAACATAAATAAGGGACAGCTAGAAAGGCTCAAGGGGAAACAAAAAAAACGTGCCTCAGTGTGTGTTATCATGTAGTGTCATATGAGTAGAACTTACGCAAATTCAAAGTGATAAAGTCATACCCGACTACTCTCTCATGATGATAAATTTCTGGCTTTTTATGATCTCACCATGTTGGGCATAGCTTACAGGATCAAGAGTACTTATTATGTAATGTCGCTTCTTTTTCGGTTTGTATGTACGAGCTTTCAATCTCGGTCCGGTGTCATCAAGTTGCGTCCAACTACTTCTTTCGGTTGTATCAACTTTCAGGGATGCCTTTTGGTGCAAGATTGGGTCGTCTCGTTCATCCTTTCCTTACTACTCCATCAATCATCCAATAAAGCACATCAATCTATAACACTAGAAGGTCAACATTAAACAGAAATAACTAAAACAAACAAGAATAACTGAAACTAAAAACTGAAAGCAATAAACCCCCCCACACTTGAACCAAACATTGACCTCAATGTTTAAATTCAAAATAGTGAGGGTGAACTCACAGAGGGTACTGCGACTCCAGTTTCCGCTTCCTAGCTTTCTTCGGAGAGACCCATTTTTTTTATTTTCAGAAAACAAAACAAAAAGTAAAATGCATTATTAAAACCGTGGGTTGCCTCCCACGGAGCGCTTCGTTTAACGTCGCATGGCTCGAAGGTCCATTCCCTTATATTATGGGGGATACTTCCTCTTCCACCCCATGTTGCTTGTCCTTTTCGCAACCCAGTACTCGTCTAGCTTTAAAGTATGGACCACTTGGTGCCTCAAGTCACTTTCAACTTCCATATCCCCACCTTGATGTTCCTTTTCCTTTCTTTCCTTGATTTCTTGATTGGACTTTGGAGTTTTTATATTAGATGCTACCACCTGAGAGATTATGCTTGAGACCTTTTTTGGGGTTGGTTTCGATCTTTTGCTTTCGCCTACTATGTGGATCATTCCAACTGAAGATTGATTATCTCCACTTTCACCTTGCTTCTTAGTGTCCAACACTTTCAAAGTTATTTCTTCATCAAAAGATTTCAAAATCATAATACCTTTTTCAATATCAACATTGCACCGACTAGTGCGCATGAAAGGTCGACCCAGAATAATAGGGGTCTCTTCATCTTTAGGGATGTCCATTATCTCAAAATCAACTGGAAAAACGAATTTGTCAATTTCTACCAATACATCTTCTGCCACCCCATATGATCTCTTCATGGTGTGATCTGCAAATTTCAACTATGTTCCTCTTTTGCTCACCTTTTTAATACCGAGCTTTTTGAAGATAGATAATGGCATTAAGCTCACACTAGCACCCGAATCAATTAGAACCTTCTTGAAAGTTATGTTTTTTATCATGCACGGTATTGCAACCGATCCAGGATCTTTCTGTTTGATTAGTATTCTCTTCTCTGGTGAGATTTCACAATATTTCTCCTTCTTGACTACCCTTTCACCCCTTGTTGGTTTCTTTTTAGATAGCTCCTCCTTCATGAATTTCCTATACATTGGCATTTTCTCGAGTGCATCAAAGAACGGAATATTGATCTCTAACTTTTTGAAGTATGTGGCAAACTTCTCAAAATCTTTCTCTTTTTGGTCCTTCTTTGCTACTCGAGAAGGATACGACAACTTAATCAATGGTGTCGGCTCTTTTCTTCTTTTCTCTTCAGTTGGCTTCAAAGGTTGTATCACCTCCTCAGGAACTTTCTTATTTTCACGCACTTCAAGATCTACTTCGATGACATCATCATACTCGGTTTCATTTTTTTCTTCTGTTTTTGATCTCCTCAGACTTCTTGTTGAGATAACATTCACATTATGACGCTCCCTTGGGTTTGTAACAGTTGCACTTGGTAAGGCACCTTGTGGTTGAGCATTGGCGAGTTGTTGTGCTATCTGACTCATCTGAACCTCAAGATTTTTGATGGATGCACCCGTGTTTCGAAAATTGCTCCTTGTTTCTTCTTGAAATTGGGAACTTTGAGCGGCCATCTTTTCAATGGAGATCTCCTAGTCTGCTTTTCTTGGTCCCTGTTGCTGAAATTGTTGTTGCGGTTGCTGATATGGTTGTTGCGGTGGCCGATATTGTTGTTGTTGTGGTAGACTTTGGTATGGCACAACTCCTTGTTTAGGAACATTCCCTTGTTGATCTTTCCATGAGAAATTCGGATGATTTTTCCATCCTGGATTGTAAGTGTTGGAGTAGGGATTGTTCTGCTTCAAAAAATTGATTTCCTCCACTTGTTGAGCTGTTTCCACACAATGCATGGCAAAATGAGGTCCTCCACATATCTCACAATTTACCGCTTGAATCGGCTGAGCTGGTTGAACCTGTGCTACAATTTGCTTCTCGAGAGCCATTTGTTTTAGTCTTCGTTTAACTTCAGCCGCAATTTGGTCTTCCATAATAACAACTTGGTTTGACAACTTCAAATCAATTAACCCTTCAGGCTGATTAACACTACAGTCATATAACTCCAAATGTTCATTTGTCGCGATAGCATCAATGATCTTCTTGATTTCCGTGGCTGTTTTGAAATTTGTTGAGCCACCGGCAGCTGTGTCAATAAGTTGCTTTGTCTTCAGCTTAAGACCATTCACAAAGTTCTGCATTTGTGCAGTCGCATCCATGTTATGAGTGGGACATGCAACCAACAACCGCTTGAACCTTTTATACGCATCTCCAAGTGATTCTCCTTCCTTCTGTTTAAAATTTACTATGTCATATCTTTTTCGGATATACACAGAAGCAGGGAAATACTCATTTAAAAATGTTGTCTCCATTTGTTGCCAAGTGGTGATACTTCCAGCAGGTAAAGAGTAGAACCACTCTTCAGCATCATCTGACAAAGTGAACGGAAACATCACTAGTTTCTTTGCCTCTTCAGAATGCCCCTCTATTTTCAACGATGTAGTCATAGTAAGAAACCTTTGTAAGTGCTTGTTGGCATCTTCATTAATTCTTCCAGAGAAAGGTTTCTTCTCAAGTTGTCGTATTGTTGCCGGGTGCAACTGAAAGTGGGCAACATCGACTGGTTGATTGACGATTGTCATCCGGCCAGCTGGTGCATTTGCTCCACCATAATCACCTAACAGTCTTTCTACGGGAGCTGCCATAGGTTCAGCCTCCAAATCCGAGTGCTCAGAATGAACAGAAAAAGTATCCTCGTTATCAGATTCCGAATCTATCAAATTTTCTTCTATCGCTTCCAGTCTCTCTTGTCTTGCTTTTCGAAGTCTAGCTCGCAACGATCGTTCTGGCTCTGCGTTAAAAAAAAAATTGTGCTGAGGCCTTACCTCGCATACAAAGATTAGATAATTACGAGTAATTAGCAAAAAAAATATAACAGAAAAATAAAATTTTAGTTGCAGAGCAACAAAAATCCAATTGAATTATTATTAAACTTATATTTTGACAGTCCCCGGCAACGGCGCCAAAAACTTGATCGGAAAATTAGCAAGTGTACTATTTTTCATCAATGTAGTTTTAAAAAGAGGTTTATACCCAGTATCGAACTCGCGGACTGCGTAGGAAATACAAGTTTCACAATTATTCAATTGGACAAAATATCATGGGATTTGTTTGTTTGTTGAGAAATTATATTAATTATAACTAATAAAAGCAAAAGTAAAATAATGGTTCTTGACAATATGAGAAAGCATGCTAGGTTAGGTGTTTAAATTGCCGCGCAATGAACTTTATTCCCCAATTTATGAAATATAGTTATAATGAGCTACTACCGAATCTCAAGAGTTGTTTTCCTTAATTCCTTAACGGAAAACCTTTGGTGTTTATCTTTAATCCTAATTCCTTAGCTATAAAAATAACAACAAGTGCTATAATAATGAATATCAAGAATTAAACGGTTACTACGGTTAAATCCTCATTCCTAAGCAATTTTTACCGAAGAATTATTGTGCAAAATGCGTTGAGTGGTTTGTCCGACCTAAACCTCAACCGTAAATCCGAAAACTATTTGTCCGATAGAAAAGGCATTAAAAACTTTGCACAATGAAGATAAACTCATTAAAACTTGAATAACATAAATTGATAGAAATTTGGTTCATAACAATGGCAATTCAGGGACACCCCATAGCATTGGGGGGTTTAGCTACTCATAGTAATATTCAAAGAACTAAAGATAAAGATGATAGACATTACAAAAATTGGGGAAAGCTTTGGTCTTCAATTGCGATTGCCGTTGAAAATCTCCGTTCTTCGAAACCCTTGTTTGCTTCTCTTCTTCACCGTAGAATTCTTCAATATGATTCAAGATCCCCAAAAAACTCTCAAACTAGGACTAAGTAGTGTTAGGTTACATTCCATTCATGTAAAAAGTCGAAAACGCCCTTAATGAGACTTGAAATAATGAAACAGCTAAAAAAACAATTTCTGGCCGCAACAGCTGACACGGCCGTGTCCCACGACACTGGCGCCCGTGTCAGCCTCTGGTTTCTCTTCAAACAGCATTTTTCCATGTATTAGCTGACACGGCCGTGTCCCACGACACTGGCGCCCGTGTCAGCCTCTGTTTGCTCCCAACAGCTTTTTTTCTTCTTTTTCAGCTGACATGGCCATGTCCCACGACACTGGCGCCCGCGTCAGCTACTTTCTTTGCCTTTTTGAGTTCGTTTTCTTCTGTTCTCGTCCCATTTTTTCGGCGATTCTTCCTTACACCTGAAATAACCAATAACTACCAACAAAGTGATCAAAAGTAACTATTCTACTAAAAATTACCACTAACCATTAAATTAACAAAACATGAAATAACTACTTAAAACAACGAACAAACCATACACAGTGTTACTGAAATGACCGATTTTTACTAAATAATTTGCGGAGTATAAGTGAAATTGGTGACCGATCAACACCCTGGCCCAGTCGGGGAGGTAAAAGTCTTCCGGTCTGGTGATACTCATGGCCACTTGCACGGGGGGCGTGTCTTCCGCTGGCTTTTCCTCGGTGACTGGCTTGGCCTCTTTGGTGGCCTCTTGCTTCTTTGCATATTTCTTCAGGTGTTCTTCTCGAATTAATATTTCTATTGCATCTTTTAGGTGGATGCAGTCTTCCGTGTTATGCCCGTGGCCTTTATGGAACCGGCAGAACTTCGATTTATCTACGTTTGGCCGCGCGGGCATGGACTTTGGGAAGCGAACTTTGCCCGTTTGGAATTCCGCGTTCGCACACTTGTTCAGAATGCGTTCCCTGGATGCGTTCAGCGGGGTGTATTCTTGAAACTTCCCTGCTGGTGCCTTGTAGTCTTTCAGATCCCGACCTTTATCTTCTTTTTTCTTATCAGTTCCTCGGCGAGAGTCGTCTTGACGAGCGCCTTTAGTGTTCTCTTCCTGTCTTGAGTTGCGGACTGCGTGAGCTGCCTTTTTTTCCTCGTACTGTATGTATGCTTGAGCCTTGAGGAAGAATTCGTCCAAAGTGGCGGGTGTTTCGATCCCGACGGCTTTGGCGAAGTCTAAGCGTGGTTGGAGGCCTCGCTCGAGCAGGAACTTCTTCATATGGGCAGTCGTGGATACTTGCACGGCCTCCTTGTTGAACCTCTCTATGTAGGCTCGGAGAGATTCGTCTTTTCCTTGGATGTTGGCCTCTAAGGATGCTTCTGATTTTGGATGTCTCCGGGAGGCCGTGAAGTGTGATAAGTGGTTTTTACACGTTTATTTACCGTTGATTTAGTCGTCTTTGCTTTATATTGTCAAGTGTTTTACTTCATTCTTCTACATTTTATGCTTTGGTTGTGTATTTTACTGTTTGCAGGATCAAAGGAATAAATCGAGACAAATCTATGCGAAAAAGTACAAAAAGGGGAGTTTCGAAGGAAGTGAAAAATCACGACTGCCCATATGAAGAAGTTCTTTGATTTGGAGGTGGAAGGGTCATCGAGAGTTCGTTCGCCATAAGACTGTCCCTTGCCATATAGAGGCAGGTAGTCTAAGGGAAGGATCAGAATAGCCTTTCGTTTAGGCAACCAGAGGATACCTCGGCCTTTCGTAGGCAACTTCCGAGGGACTAGATCATGTTTAGTGTATCGAAGGAAGCATCATTAGGGACTCATGATCTTTGTATTATTCGAGGCAACATGGCCGAGGTATCCTCGTATTCGAGGGACAACGCTATTCTGCAAAAAACACAAGGCAACAAGGCAACAGGCAACCAACAACAAGAGAGGTTACCCCAAAGGTGTGTGGGTGTGTAATACGGTGAACTGACTTTTATAATCGAAATGTTGCGGATAGCAAGAGTCGCCACCGACTTTTATTTTATCCAAATTAAATCAGAAAGGCTAAAAGAACAGGAAAAACCTTTTAAATAAAATAGGGTTCGGGGGGTAATTATGCAAAGGGAAGGTGTAAGGCACCCTTTGCATCCATGGTTTTCCATGGGCTCTTAATTGCTTTGCTCGTTTTGAAACCAAAAGTTTAGAAGTGTATAGAAGATGAAGAAACAAGGACTTTAGCTTGTAAATGAGCGTAGCCTTGAGAGTGTTTGTTTAAGAAAAAGTTGATAAAAGACATTTTAGCCAGAGCAAGGCAATTAGGGGCAATTACCTTATAATTTGAAAAAAGAGTTCTCTTAGCCTTTCAGGGTGAAAGGGTCTATCCTTGCCATAAGAGGGCAGGAAGCCTTTCATTTGGAGGTTGAAGGGTCGTCGAGTTATCATTCACCTTAAGATTGACCCATGCCATAGAGAGGCAGGTAGTCTAAAGGGAAGGATCAGAATAGCCTTTTTCGTAGGCAGCCAGAGGATACCTCAGCCTTTTCCGTAGGCAACTTCCGAGGGTCGAGGTCATGTTAGTGTATCGAAGGCAGCATCATTAGGGTCACATGACCTTTATTTATCGAGGCAACATGGCTGAGGTATCCTCGTATTCGAGGGACATGGCTATTCTGCAAAAAAAACACAAGGCAACACGCAACAAGGCAACAGGCAACAGGCAACAGAGAGGTTTACCCAAAAGTGTGCGTGTGTGCACCAATCACGTGATTATGTTCAGTTATGTTATCTTGTAATTAGGTGATTCTAATTTAATTAATAAGTTGCACTCCCTAGAATTACTAACCACACAGTTTAATATAGTTTAATATAAACAGTAATAACGGGGAAGGGAAATTGTAACCAGCGGAGGAGAGGGGAATTGAAACCAGCGGGATATAATTAAAAATTAAAACAAAAAATATTAGAGTTAGGGTTTAGGGTTACCAATACGCGTAGCTTTGGCAATTATCAAACCCTGAAAATTGGAAAAGAAAGAATAAACAAAGAAGGTTGAGTGCATTATCGGTTCGGAGGCAAACGAGGTTAACCCTAATAAAAATAAAAGATAAAGAAATTAAGAATAAATAAATACAAGGGCACTTAGCTTTGCATTTTGAATTTGATCTGACATGGTTGGCGGTCGGGGGAAGCCTCAGGGTTAACCCTGAAAAATGGCAAGGGCAGAAAAATAGAGGCAAGACAAACCCTAAAATCAAAAGGAAACAAAATAGACTTTTTTAAAAAATAAAATAGGGTACTTAGCTTTGGGTCTTGATCGAGCGCATAGTCGGAAGGAACCATGTTAATAACCCTGAAAAGGCACAAAAAGAAATATTCAGTGTAGGGCATGATCTTCGTAAACCCTGATTAGGGTACGAATTTAAATAAGAAAATACAAACGATTTAATTAATTATTGGTCTCGCGACCTAATTAATTAAATATTAAATTGAATATGAAAATAATTTTTATGAAATTTTTAGCATTAAAATAAAATAAATGTGATTTTTTAAAGGTATGTATGTAAATAATTAAATGCAAATTAAAATAAAAGTATATATATTTTTTATTATTTATGTTTTTAGAAAGAAGGAATTAAGTTTTATGTAAAAAGAAATTTGTTTAAAATGTTTTTTAAAACAAATAATCAAAACAAAAATAAAAACCAAATTACATAATTAAATAAGAGAAATTTAGAAACTCTTAGCTTGGATCGTGTAAGGTAGGGATGGGAAGTTCCATGGTGGAGCTGCAGTCTTTGTGTGCGTCGGATTTACGTTGGTGGAGATCGAATGGTACACGTCTGAGGGTGTACAGTGATCCTTTACTGCGAACACGCATGGGATCTTCCACAAACGTTTTACAAAAAAACACTTATGCTGGGACAGGGATCGAACTCACGCCCCTCTTATCACCAGTGATGCATTAAGCCAAACCATCCACGCGTGTTGGTTGTTAAAAGAAGGAAACGAAAAAGTAATATAGAAATATGAATAGCTTTATATAAAAAAACGCGCCTTAATTTAAACTGACCAGTGGCATGAAGACACGCAACCTTCTTCTTCCTTGGGACTGTTGTTTTAGGTCCGAACCTTTACCCACGAACACGCCTCCGTCTCCATAGCTTCTGCACAAACAAAACAACACAATACGCACGCATAGTTCGATACAAGATCATGGATCGACTGGGTGTGATCCTCTGAGCGTAATTATGGCCCCGGATTTGTCCGATTTTGGTTAAATAACAAAGCCCTAATTCCAAGCTTTAAACCTTATTAATGGTGGACTTTCAAACCTGCATCTAAAACTTAATTAAAATACCCAGAAAGCTTCATAATATCAACACAATCACAGATATATAATCGATTCACATGCAAGATGCGCGTATGTATGCCATTGAGTTCAAGAAAGTATGGCTTGTTCGTGAGCGTATAGTCACGTGTATATGCAGTTTAGATTGATGATGATGATTGATTTACCTCCAATAAAGGTCCAGGGATCGATTGGAATGCTTGAAACACCTTGAAACTGCCTCAAATTATGAAACGACTTTGAAATTTTCTTGCCTTTTGTGTGCTCGGGTATGGCCTTCAAAGCTCTGAATTTCTGCCCTCTCTCCATTAGGGTTTGTCAATTATATATACTGGTTCCCTTTTAGGTCATAACCTGAATCAAATATCTTTTAAACCATGAAATTGGATTTGGAGAAGTTGATTGAAAATTAGTATTGAATCTTTCTTTTTTTTGACCTTAATTGATTCAATCACCGTATCCATGAAATTATATTGGCTATATGACATAAATAATGATTGGATTTGATACTCATATGCTTTTAAATCAAATATTTGATTTTTACATAATTTATATGAATTAACTATTACTTTTAAATGATAAATAATTCATAAAAATCAAATAAAAATATAAAAATTCGTGATAAAGGGATTTAGGGCCTTGGATATCATAAATATGAAGATTGGGCCAAGAAACATTGGGTCCCTTTGCAAAAGAAATCGATTTGAGGCCTTTTATTTCACATTTTCCCTCTTAAATTTGTCCAACTTTGACAAGGCATATCTCCCTCAATCTTTGAGTTATGGAGGAGTTCTAGGACTCTTTAGAAACCTTAGAGAGTCCTCTAACCAGTGTTTTTGGTCTCATATCAAAATTATTTTCCATGCTCCTTATATGTCCTTTTGAAAAAGGTGACCTTTTGTTGACTTTTGAAAAGTACTTATAATGTTTTGGTACATATCTCTCAAATGGAGCATTTTGAGACTTGGCATGTGAGAGACAAATTTGTATAGAATCAAATTTCCTTCAAAATGAGCTTTGGATGGAAAATTTCTGATGTTCCATGTAGGAGTTATGGCTGGTCAAAGTTCGGTTGACTTTTCCTATAAAAAACCCTAATTTAGAAACCTTTTGATTTGTTGATTTTTAATCTTTCCTTGATGAACCATGATCAACTCTTGATCAAATGGTGACTGATACTTCAAATATGAGGATCTTTGACAAAAAATCAGGAGTTTTGACTTTGCTTTGACCACACTTGACTTTTAGGTCAACCCAGTCGACTGTTGACTTTCTGAACTTTTGAGTGCCCAATCCTTTGAGATGTGGCTTGATACTTGCTATGGAGATTATGTGAGATGTATTGAGCCATATGAGATGCCTTGGAGCATTGATTCACTGTTTTTCCTTTTAATAGGTCAAACCCTAATTCTCTGATCTTTGCTTAGGAGAGTGTGTCTTGAAGCTTTGTGTTTGGATTTGAATTTGAATAGGAGAAAATGTATGGGCAAATTTTGGGGTATGACAGGGTGCATCAATCACGTGATTGTATTCAAATATATTATCTTGTAATTTAGGTGATTCTAAATTATTTTACAGGCTTTCACTCCCTAAGATTACTAACCACACAATAACATGAACAATATTAAGTGCCTTCAAGGCCAAACAATACAGCCTCGAAACAGTTATAAAATATGGGGAAGGGGAAAAAGAAACCAGCGGAGGAATAATGCCAAATAGGTCTGAACAAGTAATAATTAAAGAGATTAGATGAGTTTTAGGGTTACCGACTATTCGAGCTTTGACGGTTGACTAACTCTAAAAATTGGAAAAGGAAGAAATAAACAGAAAAGGGGTGAGTGTAGGCGGAGTTCATTATATTTGAAGGTAAAAAATAAATAATTGAAACTAAACGTCAAAAATAATTAAATTAAACTAAAGGCAAAAATAACTGTAAAAATGATTTAAATAAGAAAAGGATTAAAACTTAGCTTTGATCTGATATGGCTCGTAGTCGGGGATATTGGGGTAACCCTGCAAATTCGCACAAAAGACGAGAATTTTTTAGTGTACGAATGATCTATAAACCTGACCTGTAAACCCTAAAAAGAAAACTTATTGTGACCTAAAGTGTTTATAAGGCTTGTATAAAATTATTAAAACTAATTTTGTTAAAAACTAAATAATAAAAAAAGTTATAGTAAAAGAAAAAAGAAAAGAAATAAAGAAAATATTAAAAATAAAAAAAATATAAAAAGCAAAATAGAAATAAACTTAGCTGGGATCTAGTGTGATATGCTTGTGGAGGTGTATCATGGACATGCGCCCCATGGACGTTAGATTCGTATGGCTGAGCATCTAGTGGTGAGAAATTGAGTGTGCAGCGTGGTCATGTGTTGGAGTGTTGTATTGAATCTGCGTTTGGAAAATTTGAAAAATAGAATTGTGGAGACTGGGAATCGAACCCCAGTCTTATTCGTGTCACACTTCTCTTCTTTTCCAACTCTGTTGCATTAGTTAGTTGATAAGTATACACTCAATTAAGATTATATTAAAAAACAAAGGATAAATGGAAAAGTCGGCGATTAATGGCGCGTGGGCCCCACTTCCCTCGAACGGACGAATAAAAAAAGAGAGAGAGTGGTTGGAAACGTTGACCGACCATTCATACTGGGCCACGCATGCGGAGAGAGAAGGGGAGAGTTGACGCGCCATTGAAACGCTGCCAACTGTGTTGTCTTCTTCGTTCAACCTGGGCTGGGTTAGCTGCAGATTCTTCCACCAATTTTGATGCGGATATTTCCGCGAATAAACCTTCGAATACTTCTGTATTTTTGAACACCTACAAAATCAATTCGAGTTAGCATAAAAATGGCCCAGATCTACTAAAAAGACCCTTCTGAATCCAATGGAGGCCTTTGTTTGGCCTGTACTCGTGCGCAGATATGAAAACAAAGGCAAAACTTTCGTAAGCCCTAGCCATGGTCGTTCATGGTTCCGACCCTAAAACCTTTGTGCTGGACGTCCAATCTGTTCTAAATGAACCCAGGAACACGTCAATCATTATCAAATTGTATTGAAACATTGAAACACGAAAAATATGAAAAGCAAAGAATATGAACAATGTTATGAATATGATGAGTTCATTCTGAGTGATTTAGTACTTATCCTTTGATCCAGGATCACCCTTTTATACCTCAGGATTATGATAGAATGAATGTTTTGGCCTGAGAGGGACTGCTATGAGGGATACGATTTTTCCTTTGTTCTTTGAACAATTTTCTTTTTTTCACGAACCCTAGTATTCTCTCCCAAAAAAATCCTCTTGTAACTTGTATGGTTTCAGTACTTATAGCACAATGAATTAGGGTAACAAAATGTGGCTAAATCTCTTATAATCAAAGATTGGAACCTTATTGGAAATTTGATTTGTAAATCCCCCTTAATATGTTCAATTTTAATCCAATCTTACCAATTGCAATTGACACAAATTTTAACTTAATTATGGAGTAATTTGATAGTTGAAATTGATCAATATATATCTCCTAACCAAATCTTTGATTTTCCTTTAATTTACATGAATTAAATCACTTTTAAATGAATGAAAAATTCATATAAAATCAAATAAAACTCAATAAATCGTGGGAGTTGGATTTGAAGTCTTGGATGACTTATGGATCAAGATTGGGCCATAAAAAGTTGGGCTCCTTTGCAAAAAATTTCAATTTGAGGCCTTTTACTTCACATTTTTCTTCTTAAAATCGACCAACTTTGACAAGGCATATCTCTCCCAATTTTTAAGATATGGAAGAGTTCTAGGACTTTTTGGAAACCTCAAGAGGTTCTCTATCAACCACTTTGGAAGCTTTTTTTCATTTGAAGATTTTATCTTGATGATATGGGCTTTGTATTTTTTCATGGAGGTAGTTTGGAATATCCTAAACCATATGAGGTGCCTTGGAGTCTTTTGATCCATTGATTTTTCTCAGAACAACAAAACCCTAGTTTCTTGAGCCTTTGTTTAGGAGGGATGTCTTTGAGCTTTGTGCCTTAACTTGAGTTTGAACAAGAGAAATAGTATGGGCAAATTTTGGGGTATGACACCTGCCCCTGTTCAATTTTCTTATATCTGAAGATGTACACTGGTATGTGTACCTGTCTGAATCTGAAGGTAGAAGAGGGTTGAACACTAGAATACCCAAGAATTTGCCCTAGCTGAAGTAGGGACTTTTATTGGAAATGGGCTTGAAGACACCATCTAGGCATAGTGTTTTTGGAGATGGGTTTAAAGATGCCATTCAGGCATAATATTGTCGGAGATGGGCTTAAAGATGCCATCCGGATGTTGAGAGACTTGAGAGTTAGAATACGTCGTACGTTAGATCGTATCAGAAGAATATACTTAGGATGAGTCGTACATTTAGACTAGAATCCAATTTGCATCCGTAGATGTCTGGAAGACCGTGCGTTAGGTTGAAAGATAAGTCGTGCGTTAGACTAATCCAATTTGCATCCGTAGATGTCTGGAAAACCGTGCGTTAGGTTGAAGGATAAGTCGTGCGTTAGACTAATCCAATTTGCATCCGTAGACGTCTGGAAGGCCGTGCGTTAGGCTGAAGGATGAGTCGTGTGTTAGACTGAATCCAATTTGCATCCGTAGATGTCTGGAAAACCGTGCGTTAGGTTGAAGGATGAGTCGTGCGTTAGACCCAATTTGCATCCGTAGATGTCTTGAAAACTGTGCGTTAGGTCGAAGGACGAGTCGTGCGTTAGACTGAATCCAATTTGCATCCGTAGATGTCTGGAAAACCGTGCGTTAGGTTGAAGGATGAGTAGTGAGTTAGACCGGATCCTTTGTATTGAGAAGTGTTTGTTGGAGATTATTCGTGTCAGCACCGTTCGTAGTAACTGAATTAGACTTTGGAAAAGTTGATCGTGTCTACACCGTTCGTGATGATAGAATTAGATCTTTGAAGGTCGACCGTGTCAGTACCGTTCGTAGTAACAGAATTGGATCTTTGGAAAGATGATCGTGTCTACTCGGTTCGTGATGATAGAATCAGATCTTTGAAAATCGACCGTGTCAGTACCGTTCGTAGTAACTGAATTGGATCTTTGGAAATAGGATCCCGTAACGGGTCATACATTAGACCATGTGTGGTAGAGGACGTCAGAACGAATCATACGTAAGACCATATATATTGAAGGATGTCAAAACGAGTCATTCATTAGACTATATCTGTTGAAGGATGTCAGAACGAGTTATTCATTAAACCATATCTGAAGAGGAATGTCAGAACGAGCCATACATTAGACCATATCTGTTGAAGGATATCAGAACGAGTCATACATTAGACCATATCTGTGGAAGGATACCAGAACGAGTCGCACATTAAACCATATATTAAACCATATATGACTGAGAATACCGGAACGGGTCATACATTAGACCATATCTGATTGAGAATACCGGAACGGGTCATACATTAGACCATATCTGATAGAGAATGCTTGCTCGTTAGAGTTGATAAGTTATTTGATGAAGTTTTGGAATGTAAAAGGCTTGTCGGAATGAATCTTCAGCTTGATTATATCTGAGAGGAATGCTGGTAGAGGCGGAACCTAAAAACAAAGTTAGAAATATGCAATGTCATGATGCATGTATATATGACGAGTCTCTCCAAATAAATGAGAAACCCGTATGTTTATCATGAAGTAATGTATGCGATGTAAGAATATGTATGTGATGTATATGATGTATGACTGATATTGTTCTGAGAAAATAAATCTCCGTATTATTGTGACTTGGATATTTGATCTTGTTTTGTAGATGCTTAGCTGGGGATTTATGATCTTTGCTTGGGGATGATCAGTAACTTGATCTATCCTGATTGGGGGTTAGAGATATTAATAAACCATGTTGGAGAAGAGCAAAGTGTTGGAGATGTAAACTCTGTTGGGGAGCTATGTCTTTGTTGGGACGAGAGCATTTGAAGGTATCTTCTTAATGATTACTCTGTGGGGATATAATCTTGTGAACCCGGCTCCGTGGGGAGATATGGGTGTCTTGAAAGCTGCCCCCAGTATTATAGTAACTACCATTCCTGATTTTGATTAGGACACACCACTGAGTATTGATCAAGATGTCAACTGGACTTGCATAGATTTGCCCCTGCTAGTAGGAACTTTGGAAAGATTCGCCTCGCGAGGACTTTATGAGATGTGCACTACGGGCGACATGCCCCTAGTAATCATAGGCCCAAAACAATGCCCCATGTTGATTGGGAAGTAGCTTCATATCTACTTGGATGCATGCCCCTGATTGCTTTGGCATCTTTGAGATATTCTCGGAACCTTGACTTGATTACCCCAGATTGATCGGGAAATAGTTTAAAACCCACTTGGGATGTGTGCCTTTGACTATTTTGCGTTTGAAATATTATTGGAATCTTGACTTGATTGCCCCAGATTGACTGGGCAAAACGTGCCATGCCCCTTGTATACGTAGGAGACATTGCTTCTTGGAGTAATCTTGTCTGTCGGGATAACTGTTAGTCATTAGTTGTACCTTGTGCAGGTTCTTCCTGTTGCTAACATTTGAAATTATGTAGCAGAATATGTTTAATAATGTATTCAAGAGATGCAATGCATATGTTTGTCTTGAGTTTGTTGAAAAACATTTAAACTGGAGATGTAAAAGTGTGATGTTTATAAAACGTGATGTTTGTAAAAGACGAAATATCAACTCAGCATTTATGGCAAACCTTAAGGAGTCAGGATACCTTTTTTGTGACAGTACGCTTTCAAACTAACCATGCTTCAGTTAGGACTTTCAAGGGTTGTAACGTGGCTTGGTTCACGGTTTAAGAAGCAAAGGATATCGGCTCAAAGTTTATTTATACCCATCCCAATCTTCGTGATGTTCTTCGATCCTATGCTCAGTTAACTTTGCGTTTAAGTCTTAGCAAAGCTTTGAAGTCGTAACATTGATATTTGATGATGGTTTTAGCACCGGCAGTTTATTTGGACTGGCAGTCCTCCTTTTTTGTAATTCTTTTTTTTCTTTCGAGGATTTGTAATGACCTCTTTTTTTACATTGATTTTGTTATCCCTAACTTTTGCCTGAACTGTTTATTTTGAGGTTACAGTCAGCGGGATGTTTTGATTTTTGATAAGTCTCCTTCATAGGTTTTGACTTAACAGCGTTTTCTTTTTGGTGGATATTGACTACCTGACTTAATAGTTGCGGGAACCCATCATTATTCGTGTAGACAACGCTAAGATAATTGAGTTAACTGAGTAACTACCCTACCCCAGGTTATGATTAATGGTTTTAAATTGTGCAAGAAAGAAAACTTCTACTCCTTAGGCTCAAAGGGGTTGACGAGGGATTAACATCCTTATATCTCCACTGTTTAGGAACTGAAACAATGCCTGTACATCGTCAGCATAGTCTGTTCAAAAGCATCACTGTATGAGGTTGCGGCATCGTCTTCGTCATCCTCCCTCAAGAGGCTTATAACTTAGTAGGAGCTGAATATCACAAAACATATGCAAAGTAAAGACGCAATTTAAAATTAGTGATAGCGAAATAAATTATTCAAGACAAACATATGCAATGCACTGATGATGATTATTAAAACAGATAATGTCTATCATGAGTCAAATGTTTAAACAAACAGAAAAGAAACTTGCAAATAAAAGTAGATCTAATGATCCGAAAGTTCGTTCGTCTAGACGTCAATCAGTCTTGTCATGACTAGGCATAGGAGCGGTGATCACCATAAGATTTTCAGGAGGGTTGAATTTGATTTCTCCGTCATTGATCAGATCTTGAATCTTATTCTTCAATGTCCAGCAATTGTTTGTGTAATGTCTAGGACTGTTGGAGCGGTACGCGCACCTCGCATTGGGTTTATATCCAGGAGTGGTGGTGGTAAAATTCTTAGGAACATCCCTCAGAGTAATCAATCTGATCTTCAATAGATGTCCTAATGCTTGAGCGAGTGACATATTAATCTGGGTGAATTGACGCTTAAGCGTGTCTAGCTTGCGTCGTTGTTATGGAACTGGTGTAGAGATTCAGAGTATCCGGGGTTCGAGCTTCCGGAATGCGTATTCGATAAGAATGTTTCAGAAATCTGGGGGTCAAGCTTCCAGAATGTTCATCTGATTGGAACTTTCAGAATGTCCGGGGTTCGAGCTTCCGGAATGTATATCTGATTGGAATGTTTCAGAAGTTTGGGGGTCAAGCTTCCAGAATGTTCATCTGATTGGAACTTTCAAAATGTCCAGGGTTTGAGCTTCCGGAATGTATATCTGATTGGAATGTTTCAGAAGTCTGTCGGTCAAGCTTCCAGAATGTTCATCTGATAGAGATTGATTTGTTGATGGTATTTGTCTGACCAGTTGGTCGACCTGAAAGGCAAAGTTAGTTCTATGTGATGTTATGAATGCAAATGCAGTCTTTTCAAGGATCTTTAGGAATTTAGTTAGCAACTTTAGACAATGATTTGGTCGCGTCTTTGTCTGAAGAACTTTGATTCTCGGATGTCCTTCGACAGGAATCAAGCTCACCATATCGAGGGGGTCATCGCCTTTGATTCGGGATACCTCTGAATTTGAAAGTATATGGCTAGAGGAAAATAAATCCTCTTGCCCCTTGATAGGTACTGTGTCTTTGAATTGGAAGGCATACGACCAAAGGAAAATAAATCCTTTTGCCCCTTGATAGGTACGGTGTTTCTGAAATGGAAGGCACACGGCCAGAGGAAAATAAATCCTCTTGCCCCTTGATTAGGGATTCAGTCTTTGATAAGGGCACCTGAAATTGTGCGCCCTAAATTCCTAAGATCCTTGAAAGGGTTAGTCAACATGTTATGCTTATGATGTCATGATGTTATGTGAATGCAGCTCATTATACACAGCGTGAGATAGTAAGGGTAAACAAGTCTTTTAACAAAACCTGCAGGGAAACAAAAGTTAGTAGCAAACACAAACAAGTCACACAAGTCACGCAAGTCACACAATTTCCTTAGGCTTGGCTTGCATGGAGTTTAGGTCATGTGAGATACCCTTCCCCAAAGGTATTTCTAAGGATAAAGGTGATATCAGCAACGGGTTCTACCGAGTTACCCAGAATTGTCAGCCCTCCTAAAGCACCCTCGAACATGATACATACATACCATGCAATGATACTTTGAGAAAGAACCTATCTGAGCTGTAGTATCGGGTAGTGACTATGCTCTCAACATACATCAAGAGTAGTCCCCCCACTACGTTCCTAAAAGTCAAGATGGGTTAAAGGTAACTAAAGGTCCTTAAGCTCCGACTCACCTACAGATATCCACACGAACCTCTCTCATGCAAAAGAGGCATGCGAACACCCATAGAGGCCTAACTTAAGCGTGAACTCTCATATTGACCAATCCTCCACATACATGAAGGAGGTCGCCATGACTATGCCACTTCCTATCTTAGGTGTACTTGAATCCGGGTGTAGGATTCGTCCTTCATTTTTCCCAAAACAGCCCTGAAAAATAAAGCAACCAAAGCAAACAATAGAAAACATTTTAAAGTGAATCCTAAGCTTTTAAGGTAACCCCTGTTTTATTCGAAATCTTATCCCCAGTAGAGTCGCCAGTTCTGTAATACGGTGAACTGACTTTATTGAAATGTGCGGTAAGCAAGAGTCGCCACCGACTTTTATTTTATCCAAATTAATCAGAAAGGCTAAAAGAACAGGAAAAACCTTTTAAATAAAAAAATGAGTTCCGGGGGTAATTGATCAGTGGTTTTCACACATATATTTATCGTTGTTTTTAAGTATGTTTAAGTTATGTTATTGAGTGTTTTATTTCTTTATTCGTCATTTTTTGCTTTGGTTGTATGCTTTAATGTTTTCAGGTTCATATGGAGAAATCAGAGTAAATCAGTGCAAAACGCGGAGTTTCGAAGGAATTTCATAAACATGCTACAGGAGGCCTGACATGGGTGGCCGTGTTGCCCAACACGGGCCGTGTCAGGAAGAGGGCGCAAGAAGTTGGAAAAACAGTGGTGCAACACGGGTGCCCGTGTTGCTCAACACGGCCCGTGTTGCTAAGCCTGGGACTTGGATCTTGAAAAATAAATGGCAGGGGACCAACACGGGTGCCCGTGTTGCACAACACGGCCCGTGTTGGGTTTGATGCTGATTTCAGTGATTTTTGTGATTTTGTCCAGTGGTTTGCCTGCAAGGGTGTTTTTGGGATTTCCAACCAACTTAAGTGAGTCTGCACTATTTAGGAGAGTTTTCAAGAGGAATTAGGGATCTTTTTTTGGCCACACGAAGAAAAGGGAGGATTGAGAAAAGAAGCCTATGCAATTGGAGAAGAACAGAGAACTCTCATGAGCGGAAGCCATTGAAGATCAAAGTTCATCATCTCTATTGTAATGTCTTTATTTGATATCTTTGTAATTTCTTTGGATAATATGAATAGCTAAACCCCCCAATGCTAGGGGGGTGTCCCTGATTAACATTTGTGATGATTCTAAATTCTGAATTTCAATAACATATTTCTCTTCCATGTTCAATTTAATGGTATAATGTTTTTAATGCTTTCCTCGTCGGACCAACTGGATTGAGTTATGACTGACAATTAGGATTGACCTCCATTGTTAGGGTTTTTATACCATTATACTATAGTAGATATCACCTAGGACTAGGGATACCCTATAGTAACCGGATTGTTCTTGATTATAATAATACTTGATTTGATCACTAATTTCGAAGGACTTTGGGATTAGGATTTCAATGTTCAAAGTTTTCTCACTAAGGACTTAGGAGCAAATACCCTTAAGAACCGGTAATTGATAAGTTGAATTTTGTTCATGAAGCAAAGGTTTAGAATTGTTACATGTTAATGCACACACCTACCCTGGCATGTTACTCATATTTGGCTAAATTAACCTTTTTAAGTTTATTTGCAATTTAATTCGTACTCATAAAAACCAAAACCCCAAGGCTTTTTGTTTAATTGAATTCCTACTAACTCTATAATATCACGTAGTCCTTGAGATCGATATTCGGGGAGTTTTCCCTTTATTACTACAGAGGCAAAATAGTACACTTGCTATTTTACCGATCAAGTTTTTGGCGCCGTTGCCGGGGATTGCCGAAAATTATAGAGTTTTTAGATTTATTTCAATTAGAATTTTGTTGCTCTGCGACTAAAATTTTATTTTCTGAAAAAAAAAAAAATTTTATTATTTATTTTATTTTTGTTCCTCATTCTAATAATTGTCTAATCTGTTTATGCGAGGTAAGACCTCAGCAGAATTTCTTTTTGACGCAGAAATTGAAAGGACTTTTCACGCAAGGCGCAGACAAGCTCGTCAAACTAAACTGGAATCCGAGGAAGAAGTGATTACAGTTCATTCTGGTTCAGACACCGAAAGTGAAGAAGAGATCATGGGCGAGGTACCACCACCAAAGAGACTTCTCGGAGACTATGGTGCTAGAAACACACCGGGAGGAAGACTAACTATTGTCAACCAACCGGTAAATGTTCCTAATTTTCAATTGCATCCAAGCACCATCACTCAGCTCGAAAGAAAGCCTTTCACCGGAAAGGTTAATGAAGATGCAAACAAGCACTTACAGAGGTTTCTGACCATGAGTACAACTTTAAAAATCGAAGGTCATACAGAAGAGGCCAAGAAGCTGAGAATGTTCCCATTCACCTTGGCAGAAGAAGCAGAAGAGTGGTTTTATTCCCTTCCAGCGGGCAGCATTACATCATGGGAAGAGATGGAAAAAGCTTTCTTAAATGAGTATTTTCCCGCCTCGGTCTTTATAAGGAAGAGGTATGACATTCTGAACTTCAAGCAGAAAGAGGGTGAGCCTTTAGGAGATGCATACAAAAGATTCAAAAGAATTCTAGTAGCATGTCCCACTCACAATATGGACAAGACCGAACAGATGCAAGTATTTGTCAATGGGCTCAGAATGAAAACAAAACAGTTAATTGATACAGCAGCTGGAGGCTCGACAAATTTCACAACAGCCTCAGGCATCATCAAAATCATTGAAGCAATAGCTGCAAATTGTAACACCCCTTACTAACCCCGCGGCAATTTTAAAACAATTATTCAGAGTACATGAAATAAGGGTGCCACAATTCATAATAAACAAACATCATTCAGTCATGTCATGCATTCACTGAGGTAATCATCATAAATTAAAACGGTTCATGTTAACACAACGGAAATTTATCAAAAACGGACTAAGTTTAACATCTTCAAAACTTATCCTTCAAAACATAACTAGAGTCATAATCATAAACTCTAAACAATCGCGTCCCCAGTGTTACAACTATCAGAGCATGACACCTGACGCTACTAAAACACTGACTCATGAGCTAATCCTCACCGAGTCGAACAGCCGCTATCCTCAATCTGAAAATGACAACATGTAAGGGTGAGTCTCATCATAATTAACAAATGTTATAAGGTTATAAAGCCATAACACATCACAGTTGTATCATTCACCCAATTGTTTCATAAACAGACATTCACAACAAGCAAACCAAAGTCAATACATCATTAATATTTACAACACTGGAATACATCCAATCATGTTATAAATTATGCATATGTATGAACTGACACTATGCATGTGGTACCAATCATCATCAAATGGGAATAACCCATGACCGATCCAACATCGTCCAAGATACGGCCCTGCCAGCACAGATTCCACACGATGGGAATCATGCCCTTCACTGATCCAACACACCCTTATGGATACAGTATCATCAATGAGCATGAATGAATGCAACATATACAACATACTTCTACTATCATCATCATCAATCATCAACATCATCATCATTCAAGTATGTTCATATATATTAACATCATTCAATTACAATTCCATAATCATCATACACAAAACATACACGTATTTGCATCAATCATCATACTCAACAAGAATAGCATACATGTATTTTCATCATTCTAAAAACCAATCAATCATCATCATATAGATTATCCTACAAGGTTCGTTTAGCTCAAAACGGCACATCAAACGGACCAACGGTTAAAAAGTTATGCATCTTGAACTTTTTAAAATATCTCAAAACACCAACAGCACGCGGCGCCATCACCCGTTCGCGGCGCGCACTGAGCGTCCCAAAATTCATTGGCTCTCTGCCAAGCTGTTCGCGGCGCAAACATCCACACGCGGCGCGAAACGAGAAAAAAGTTACGCCTTCGCGGCGCGAACACAGGTACGCGGCGCGACCTGAGCGTATCACAACTTCCTGGCATTCTGCCCACCTGTTCGCGGCGCCACCCTGTGCACGCGGCGCGAACCGGTAATTTCAGAAACCCCAACCTGCATAAAACAGCATTCTGTGCATTCCAAACACACCCAAACCATACTAGTACGAACCTAGAGAAATAGAATGCACAAACAACACAAAATACGCCTCATAATACACCAATTACACATCAATTGAGACCATAACAACGTAGACATCATAGATTCAAACATAGAGATCAAACATCATACAATTGACTCAATCCCTAAACCTATCATATGACTCAATCGACCCGAATTCCACATCTACTCAGTATTATCAACCCCTAACCCGATAATAGATGATAATCAGATAAGTCCCCCCTTACCTTAGACAAATTCTTGATTCTTGGTCTCTCCCTCTACCGTTCTCCTTCACGTTCCTCGTTCCTCAAACTTCTGTTCTTTCACGTTCTTTCTTTCTTCCCAATTCCAATTATTTTATGAAAATAATAATAATATTAGTAAAGGGCCTTCCTATGTCACACCTCCCCTTTTACTATTTCTCACATGGCCCAAATGCCATAAACCATTATTTATTTATTATTTTCACAAAATCCTTAATAATTCTAATTATTAATTCAATATTCTTGATTAAATTAATATTAAAATTATACGGGCGTTACAACTCTCCCCCACTAAAAGAGTTTTCGTCCTCGAAAACATACCTCAGGTAAAGAGCTCTGGATACGAATCCTTCATCTGGCTCTCTAGCTCCCAGGTAACATTTCCTTCAGCTGGTCCTCCCCAAGCTACTCTGACTAAAGCTATTTCCTTGCCCCGCAATTGCTTCAGTCTTCTATCTTCAATCCTCACAGGTAACGTTTCAACCGTTAAGTTGTCTTTCACCTGTACATCATCCACTTGGATTACGTGGGACGGATCCGAAATGTATTTCCTCAATTGAGACACATGAAATACATCATGCAAGTTGGCAAGCATTGGCGATAACGCAATACGATATGCCACTTCTCCCACTCTTTCTGAAATTTGGAATGGTCCAATAAAACGCGGAGTCAACTTCTTTGACTTCAAAGCTCGACCAATACCCGTCATAGGAGTAACCTTCATAAACACATGATCTCCCTCTTGAAACTCAAGTGTCTTCCTCCTCTTATTATAATAACTCTTTTGACGACTCTGAGAAGCTTTCATCTTCTATTGAATCATCTTAATCTTCTCCGTAGTCTGTTGTACAATTTCTGGTCCAATCACAGCACTCTCACCAGCTTCGTACCAACACAATGGAGTTCTACACCTCCTACCATACAATGCCTCAAACGGAGCCATACCTATACTCGAATGATAGTTGTTGTTGTAGGTAAATTCAATCAAAGGCAGATAACTATCCCAAGCACCTCCTTTTTCTAATACACAAGCACGTAACAAATCTTCTAACGACTGAATCGTCCTCTCCGTCTGTCCATCAGTCTGCGGATGATAAGCAGAACTCAGTCTCAGCTTAGTACCCAAAGCTTTCTGCAAACCTTCCCAGAACTTAGACGTAAATCTCGGATCTCTGTCTGACACGATACTCGAAGGAATACCATGCAGACTAACTATCTTCTCAATATATAATTGAGCCAGCTTCTCCATCGGATAATCCATTCTTACCGGTATGAAATGTGCAGACTTTGTCAATCTGTCCACCACAACCCAGATAGCTTCACAATTCTTAACAGTTCTCGGCAATCCCGAAACAAAATCCATCGATATGCTATCCCACTTCCACTCAGGAATAAACATCGGTTGCATAAATCCAGATGGCTTCTGATGTTCAACCTTTGACTTCTGACAAGTCAAACAAGAATACACAAACTCAACAATTTCTTTCTTCATTCCAGGCCACCAAAATAGCTTTCTCAAATCATGATACATCTTGGTAGCTCCAGGATGAATACTTAATCCACTACAGTGTGCTTCTTCTAAAATATTTCTTCGGAGTTCAGCAACATCCGGAACACAAAATCTGTTTCCAAACCTCAGTATACCATTCTCGTCAACTCTGAATTCACCGCTCTTGCCTTGGTAAATCAAAGTCAACTTGTCGACTAATTCGACATCAGCCTTTTGGCCCTCTCTGATCTCTTCAAGAATACCACTGGTCAGCTTCAGCATCCCCAACTTAACACTAGTAGGAGTACCTTCACATACCAAACTCAAGTCTCTGAATTGTTCAATAAAATCCAATTCTTTCACCATTAACATAGACATATGCAAAGTCTTCCTACTTAAAGCATCCGCAACTACGTTTGCCTTATCCGGATGGTAATTCAAACTAAAATCATAGTCTTTAAGGAATTCCAACCACCTTCTCTGCCTCATATTCAGTTCCTTCTGGTCAAAGAGATATTTCAGACTCTTATGATCACTGAACACTTCAAATCTCGACCCATACAAATAATGTCGCCACAACTTCAAGACAAAAACCACCGCTGCCAACTCCAAATCATGAGTCGGATAATTCCTTTCATGCACTTTGAGTTGTCTCGACGCGTACGCGACCACTCGTTGGTTCTGCATCAATACTCCACCTAAACCCATCAGCGAAGCATCACAATAAACCACAAATGATTCTGTCGGATTCGGCAAAATCAAAATAGGAGCACTAGTCAACCTCTTCTTCAGCTCTTGGAATCCTTCCTCGCATTTTACATCCCAAATGAAAGCCTGACCCTTTCTGGTTAATTTAGTTAACGGCAATGCTAACTTTGAAAATCCTTCAATAAACTTCCTGTAGTAACCTGCAAGGCCAAGAAAACTACGAATCTCTGACACTGACTTCAGAGCTTCCCACTGAGACACAGCTTCTATCTTTGTAGGATCAACAGCAATACCATTCTTAGAAATCACATGTCCCAGAAAACCAACTTCCTCTAACCAGAATTCACACTTCGACAGTTTGGCAAAAAGTTGCTTCTCTTTCAACAGCTCTAACACAGTTCTGAGATGTTCTGCATGTTCTTCCTTACTCTTAGAATATATTAGGATATCATCTATAAACACCACCACAAACTTATCGAGATAAGGATGAAATATCCTATTCATATACTCCATAAATACACCAGGTGCGTTAGTAACTCCAAACGGCATTACCGAATACTCGTAATGTCCATACCTTGTCCTGAAAGCGGTCTTCTGAATATCATCGTCTTTCACACGAATCTGGTGATACCCAGACCTCAGATCAATCTTACTAAACACACATGCTCCAACCAACTGATCCATCAAATCATCAATCCTCGGCAAGGGATACCGATTCTTGATAGTAACCTTGTTCAATTGTCTGTAATCCACACACAGCCTCATTGAACCCTCCTTCTTCTTCACTAGCAACACAGGTGCACCCCACGGAGAGACACTAGGACGAATGAATTTCTTCTCCAGTAATTCTTCCAACTGCTTCTTCAGTTCTGTCAGCTCAGACGGTGACATACGGTATGGTGCCATTGACACTGGGCTAGTTCCCAGAATTAAATCAATAGAAAACTCCACTTCTCTTTCCGGTGGTAATTCATTCACTTCTTCCGGAAAAACTTCTGGGAATTCACACACCACAGGTAATTCGCTACTCGCCACTTTTTCTTTCACATTCATCAATGCGAACAACATAAACACTATTGCACCATCCTTGATAGCTTCACCCACTTGTCTAGCCGTCATCTCCAGATCATCAGAATGAACTTCTTCAGGAAAGATTACTGTCTTCGAAAAACAGTTGATGTGAACACGGTTAAATTCTAACCAGTTCATCCCCAGGATTACATCGAGTTGTTTCAATGGAAGGCACACTAAGTCCATCCCGAATTCCCTACCAAAAATATCAACCGGACAATTCAAGCATGCAGACGAAGTAGTTACTGACCCCGACGCTGGAGTATCAATAACCATACTTCCATTTATTTCAGATATTTCCAAATTCAACCTCTCAGCACAATCCAAAGAAATAAAAGAATGAGTTGCTCCAGTATCAATCATCGCAACTAAAGGTGTGCCATGAATAAAACACGTACCTTTAATTAGTCTATCCTCCGGAGTGGTTTCCGATCCAGACAAAGCAAAGACCTTCCCTCCAGCTTGGTTCTTCTTCGGTTTAGGACACTGTGGGCTAATGTGACCCTCCTCACCACAATTGTAACAAGTCACAATCTTCTTCTTACAATCAGCGGCAACATGCCCCACCTCTTCACACTTGAAGCACTTCTTCTGATTCAACTTGCACTCATTCCTACGGTGCCCGACCTCACCACAGTTATAGCACGTGACAAAAGCACTTGAGTCTCCCCCACTAGGCTTCTTCCAACCACCAGTCTTTGGATTACCTCTACCATATGGCTTACCCTTATCCATAGGCTTCTTCCCTTTCCCGTCAACTAACTCGCAAGAGTGAGATGACTTCAGCTTGAGATTATCTTCCTCGAAGATCCTACTACAGTCCACCAAGTCTACAAATCTCCGGATTCTCTGATATCTGATACCCTGCTTAATCTCATTGCGGAGACCGTTCTCGAACTTGACACACTTCGAGAATTCACTAGCTTCATCATTGTTGTAGTTGTAACGCCCGGAAAATAAGTATATACTTGATTTGGACGTTTGTGACGTTTATTGGAATTGTACCGTTTTTGGAGTTGTTTCAGTCGGTATTAGTTCGGGATGGCGGACTAATATTTAATTGAAGGTTTTCATATTTTTGGTACCGGAAATATTATTAAGGTAATATTCCGCGTTTTGGGGCGTTTGAACGATATTTGAGCGTAGGGGCATTTTGGTCATTTCCGCGGGATAGATATTTTCTTTATAAGAAAGAAATATTGTGAGAAGGAAAGAGAATGGAAAGAAAAAGAAGAGAAAGAAAGAGAAGAGAGAAAGGAGAAGAAGGAAAAGAGGAGGAAAAGTGGAGATTGGTGGATTCTCAACCGAATCGAGTTCCGATCGTTGCTATAGCAAGGTAAGGGGGTGAATCTAATTTATCTTGGATGTATGATTCTTATAGTCTTGTTCTTGTTCTTGTTCTTCTTGTTCCAATTTCCACAATTTTCTTGTGTGATCTTTGTTTGATCTAAGTTTGTTTGAGAATGATTGTGTGATGAATAAATGATATCCTTGTTGTGTTGTGGTGATTGATCATGTTTGTTTTCCTTTTCTATGGCTTGATTGAGTTTGTATAAAAAGTTAGGTTTTGGGATAGATTGGTGAATTAACCATGAAAAGTGTGATAATAGGTTGTTTCTATGGTTTGTATGTGTTGTATTGGTGTTGTAATGATGTTTGGAGTGGTTTTGGTGGGTATAGGGGGCCTGGAACAGTTCTGGTGCGTTCTGGTTTTTTCTGGGTTTACGCAGGTCCGCTGAGCGGAGGTGGGTCCGCTGAGCGGAGGTTCTGGTGCAGAAAATTCTCTGCGAAGGTCCGCTGAGCGGAGCTGAAGCGGATGGCAGCTTTTTCTGTTTTTCCAAAACTTTGAAACTTCATAACTCTTGAACCGTAACTCCGATTTTGTCGCCGTTCGAAGCGTTGGAAAGCTAACGCAATGAACTATACTATTATCTAATTAAATGATTCATAGGATGTAGTATCCTATCATCTTTATTAGGATTTAGTGATAGAACTATGTAGGGTTAACTTATGAAGTATGTTTATATTATCCAAACCTTGAAACCTTGTAACTTTTGATCCGTAGCTCCGTTTCGTACGCCGTTCGAAGTGTTAGGAAGCTAGTTGGATGTTCTATATGATAGTATAGGCTTGGTTAGCTTGTGATTAATTGGTTATGAGGTGTTGTTGATGAAAACACATAATTGTTTATATGCGCGATATGATTGGTAAATAATCATAGTGCTTGGTTGTAATTGTTAATGATGTAGGATGTAGTAGTGGTTGGTTGATTTGCATAAGTGGTTTTGTGAACTAGTGCATGATAAATCATGACGACGTGTTGAGTGAATGTTATCGTAATGGTACGAGGTATGTGATTAGTTGTCGATAACATGAGATCATGTTCATATGTGTTATGTATTAATGAATGTTCGTTCTTGATGTGAGACGATGTTTGGTTGTTTGTTATTAACATGATGTGTGGCCTTATGGCAAGTAAATGTTGTTATGAGAATGATGTATTATCATTGTTGAATTGTTGTTATTACAACTTGTTGATGATGTATTAATGAAGTGTGGGCCGATGGCCAATATTAATTTGATGTGTATAAGTATGTTATACGTTCATCTATGCCGATGTGGCCAGTATGTTTGAACGGTGAATGTGTGCTGTGTGCTTATTAATGCCTGTGTGGTAATTATGGTGTGATGTAATTGATAACGATGTTATTAATTGGTGATGTATCCTTTTGGATAGAATATAAACGGTGTAACGTGGGTATGTGACCGTGTTATATTGTTGATGATGTTGTTGTCGTGTAATAGAGTCATATATTTGCACAGCATAACATTTCATTACGTTAATGGCGGAATGCTATTAGCAGGTGGCCTGTATTGGCAATTATTACCAGTGGGGGCTTAATGCTCGGTAAAAAGGTGTATTTGCCCTAGTGGCAAGAGGTCATCAGTGGGGGCTAAATGCTCGATGACGTTTAGTCGTAGCTTGATGCTCGACAAAGGTGTATTTTCCTTAGGGAAAGAAGTCCCAGCATAATGCTCGGCAAAGGTGTATTTGTCATAATGACAAGGGAGTTTTACTCCGGATTTGGTACCACATGCATATGCATAGTCGAGTCTCATTCATCATTGTCTGTCTTTATAATTATGTTATCATTCATGTGTCACATTACTTATATATTAATTGTGGTTAAATGAGTGGATTACTTTGTTGTATGATTCTTGATGATACTTGTTGGCATTACTATAATTGTCATGCTTTCATTATGAATTATATTCTCACCCTTCTGCTGATTTGATGCTTGAGTGGCATCCTGCAGATTAGCCGCTTTGGGAGTCTTTTGGAAGAGGTAGTTCTCCAGTCGGTCTTGTCGGTCGCTCTGATATGTAACACCGGGGAGTCGGGAGTCTGTTGTTATTTATTTGTATATGACTCTTTTGAATATGTATATGTGATGACGTGCCATTGTGTATTGTAAACACTTTATTTTGGAAAACTCCTCTTTGAGAGTGAGAGCTATACGTATATATATATATGTTCATATCTTCCGTGTGTTATGTATCATGTTATTGGCAGGTGTGTATGCTTTTGGCATCGGTGATGTCCGTTTATTTTCAAGGTGTTTGTTTGGTTACTTAGTGTAACATCCTAATTGTGTTGTATGAAATTTTAATACTCTGATATTTTCTTGCCTAAATGCTTTGGGTAGAATTGGGGTGTTACATTAGTGGTATCAGAGCAGGTCGGTCTGTCCGACCAGTGTTGTCTAATGTTGTTTAATTCCTCAGTACGTGATAAGTGTGTGGAGCACTGTCAGTACTTGTTGTGCCTCTAGCCGGTTGTATGCAGGTATGGTTTGAAGCCAAGTGGGGGAGAACATATGCTTCTCGGATATGTTTCAGTTGCAAGATGTTAGTATGTTATTGAGGGCAGCAGTACTAGTGTTGTTGGAATTTGTTGTTTTCTGAAGTGAAGGCGACTTGGACTTAAGACTTCGGTTGTTAATCGAGTTGGAGTGTCTCGGAGTAGATTTTGGTTATTTCTAAGGAATGGAATTTAGAGAGTTGTGATGCTCTAACGCTACTGATGGACTATGAAGTTGTTGTTTGAGTAGCCTTGTGTGAGTTGACGTTGTTAGAAACGTTTTGGAACTTGAGTAAGAATTAAGAGTATGAAGAGTTAAGTAGGATCTCGGGAATTTTATTCTTGGGATTTGTTTGAAGTGTTTTGGTACGTAGCTACCGGACGTCGGTGTTAGCTGGTTCTGATGATCTTGAGAGGTTTGTGAATTATGGAATCATAGTGCTTCTATGCTATGAGCAAAAGTTGGAAAAGAATATTATTATTGTTGGTACTGATAGTTTATACTCTATTATGATTATCGGCTACCTATTGACAAATTGAGGACTTGATCACCCTTAATCTCTTGTTGATAGTAGACGGAATCGTATTGGATGTGATAGGCTTATCTGGCTAGTTTGATAATATTGGAAGTGAATGAGTCGGTGCAAGGTGGTACGACGTTGTTTATGTTGTCGACGATTTTGGATGTTCTTGAAGAAGAGCAATTCTGGGAATTGCGGATAGTTGTGCATTTGTATAAGTGTTTCTTGAAGGTTTAATTGATTCATCATCGAAAAGAGGAATTTCGTCTTGGAGTTCTATTTTGACGGATTTAGTTCCTAGAACTATTGTTGTGTCGAGAATTCCGTATCGGATGCCAACTTCTGAGTTGGAAGAGTTGAGGAGTCAACTTAAGGATTCTCTTGAGGAGAGGTTTGTTCGTTCGAGTGTGTCGCCGTAGGGTGCACGTGTTTTGTTGGTTAAGAAGGAAGGTTCTATGAGGCTTTGTGTCGATTTTAGACAATTGAGAAAAGTGACAATTAAGGAAAAGTATCCACTTTCGAGGATTGATATTTTGACGGATCAAGTTGGTTGGAGCTTGTTTGTTTTGCAAGTTTGATTTGAGGTATGGGTATCATCAGTGTGAAGATGATCATGCTAAGTATTTGAGAATTGTTTTGTCCGTGTTGGGAAGAAGAAGTTGTTTGCTAAGTTTCCTTATGTGAGTTTTTGGTTGAATGAAGTGAATGTTCAAGGGGTAAGTGGAGGTTTATGCTTTTATGCAAGTTAAGATTTTTGAAAGGATTTACCTGTCACAAGATTTAGAGTTGGCAGTTGTTATTTCTGTTTGGGAAATTTGAAGGCACTAATTATTCGGATCGAGATTTGTGTGTGTAAGTGACTACAAGAGTTTGAAGCATTCGTTTGATCAGAACGAGTTGAATATGAGAACCATTGCATACGTCTATGTGGATGATTCGAGTATTGTGATTGTTGAAACAGTTGTGAGATTTGAGTTTGGTTCGTAAAGTGACTTCTTCAGGTGTTGAGCTTTATAGGTGAAAGCTTACTTATGGTATTCTTGATGAGATTAGAAAAGGTCAGAAATCGGATTTGAATGGGTTGATAAGATGACATTTATTAGTCAAAGATAAATATGGTGATCTTCGGATTGATAAGAACAATGTCATGGGATGTCATGATCAAGGTTGTATTCCTAATGTTCGGATTTGAAAAGAGGACTTTGGATGAAGTGCGTCATAGTGATTTGAGTATTCATCCTGATGCTACTAAGATGTATCAAGATTTGAGAAGGTCATTTTTAGTGGCAAGGTAATGAAGGAGGATATGAAGGGATTTGTTTATTTGTGTTTGACTTGTCAGGAGTCGTCTGGTTTCATGTAACTGTTATCCATTCCCGAGTAGAAGTGGAATAGCGTTTCTATGGATTTTGTTTCTGGTTTGCCGAGGACGTCGAGTAATTGTGAGGCGATTTGGGTCATTGTGGATATATTGACGAAATCTGCTCATGTTATTTCGATAAGAATGGATTAACCGATGGGGATACTGGCGAGTGGTATGTTGATAAAGATGTTTGTTGGTTTGTTTGTTTGCATGGTGTTTCGAAATGTATTGTTCAGATTGAGATCCGAGGTTTATTTTTGAAATTTTGAGAGGGTTCACAAGGTACTTTGGGTACGAAGTTGCGTTTGAATTTGGCGTATCATCCTCAAACGGATGGTCAGACTGAGAGGACGGTTTGGTCACTTAAGGATCTATGAGGGCTTGTGTTGTGAAACAAGGATGTGTTTGGATTAGCTTTTTGCCTTTGATTGGATAATACAAAGACTTTTGTCTGGTGTGCAAGCTGACACAGCATATTAAGAGGTTGAGTATGATAAGAGAGAACGATGAGTTTCTAGTGAATACTAGGAGGAGTTGGAAGTTGGTTATGAACTTGGTAAAACTGTTTGTTGTGGGAGATCAGAGTGCGCATCGGAAGCGTGAAATGACGCGGTTCGTATGTGCGTGTATGAATTGTTAGAGTTCAAATTGTGGACAGTGGATGTGGTAGGAATTATAAGACCACCAGATGTTTTGGTTACATGTTTGACTGCTATGTCTTGGCATGGTTATTTGGATGTTGTGCGACTGGGTTGTTGTCTGTGTCTTGATTATTTCTTGTGTTTTGGTGTTAGTCGATGAGTGCATTGTATGGGCATTGTATCTCGTTGTCGTTGTTGTGTTTTGGTTGTTTTGCTCTTAGCGAGAGTGATTCGTTGTTGGTGCTGATTGTGTCGTTGCTTTCGTGGCTTGATAGTTGGTTAGTCGGATGCGAGAGCGTGTCCAAGTTCGTTTGTGTTTGGGATATTTCCGAGGACGGAAATCTTCTAAGTGGGGGAGAGTTGTAACGCCCGGAAAATAAGTATATACTTGATTTGGACGTTTGTGACGTTTATTGGAATTGTACCGTTTTTGGAGTTGTTTCAGTCGGTATTAGTTCGGGATGGCGGACTAATATTTAATTGAAGGTTTTCATATTTTTGGTACCGGAAATATTATTAAGGTAATATTCCGCGTTTTGGGGCGTTTGAACGATATTTGAGCGTAGGGGCATTTTGGTCATTTCCGCGGGATAGATATTTTCTTTATAAGAAAGAAATATTGTGAGAAGGAAAGAGAATGGAAAGAAAAAGAAGAGAAAGAAAGAGAAGAGAGAAAGGAGAAGAAGGAAAAGAGGAGGAAAAGTGGAGATTGGTGGATTCTCAACCGAATCGAGTTCCGATCGTTGCTATAGCAAGGTAAGGGGGTGAATCTAATTTATCTTGGATGTATGATTCTTATAGTCTTGTTCTTGTTCTTGTTCTTCTTGTTCCAATTTCCACAATTTTCTTGTGTGATCTTTGTTTGATCTAAGTTTGTTTGAGAATGATTGTGTGATGAATAAATGATATCCTTGTTGTGTTGTGGTGATTGATCATGTTTGTTTTCCTTTTCTATGGCTTGATTGAGTTTGTATAAAAAGTTAGGTTTTGGGATAGATTGGTGAATTAACCATGAAAAGTGTGATAATAGGTTGTTTCTATGGTTTGTATGTGTTGTATTGGTGTTGTAATGATGTTTTGGAGTGGTTTTGGTGGGTATAGGGGGCCTGGAACAGTTCTGGTGCGTTCTGGTTTTTTCTGGGTTTACGCAGGTCCGCTGAGCGGAGGTGGGTCCGCTGAGCGGAGGTTCTGGTGCAGAAAATTCTCTGCGAAGGTCCGCTGAGCGGAGCTGAAGCGGATGGCAGCTTTTTCTGTTTTTCCAAAACTTTGAAACTTCATAACTCTTGAACCGTAACTCCGATTTTGTCGCCGTTCGAAGCGTTGGAAAGCTAACGCAATGAACTATACTATTATCTAATTAAATGATTCATAGGATGTAGTATCCTATCATCTTTATTAGGATTTAGTGATAGAACTATGTAGGGTTAACTTATGAAGTATGTTTATATTATCCAAACCTTGAAACCTTGTAACTTTTGATCCGTAGCTCCGTTTCGTACGCCGTTCGAAGTGTTAGGAAGCTAGTTGGATGTTCTATATGATAGTATAGGCTTGGTTAGCTTGTGATTAATTGGTTATGAGGTGTTGTTGATGAAAACACATAATTGTTTATATGCGCGATATGATTGGTAAATAATCATAGTGCTTGGTTGTAATTGTTAATGATGTAGGATGTAGTAGTGGTTGGTTGATTTGCATAAGTGGTTTTGTGAACTAGTGCATGATAAATCATGACGACGTGTTGAGTGAATGTTATCGTAATGGTACGAGGTATGTGATTAGTTGTCGATAACATGAGATCATGTTCATATGTGTTATGTATTAATGAATGTTCGTTCTTGATGTGAGACGATGTTTGGTTGTTTGTTATTAACATGATGTGTGGCCTTATGGCAAGTAAATGTTGTTATGAGAATGATGTATTATCATTGTTGAATTGTTGTTATTACAACTTGTTGATGATGTATTAATGAAGTGTGGGCCGATGGCCAATATTAATTTGATGTGTATAAGTATGTTATACGTTCATCTATGCCGATGTGGCCAGTATGTTTGAACGGTGAATGTGTGCTGTGTGCTTATTAATGCCTGTGTGGTAATTATGGTGTGATGTAATTGATAACGATGTTATTAATTGGTGATGTATCCTTTTGGATAGAATATAAACGGTGTAACGTGGGTATGTGACCGTGTTATATTGTTGATGATGTTGTTGTCGTGTAATAGAGTCATATATTTGCACAGCATAACATTTCATTACGTTAATGGCGGAATGCTATTAGCAGGTGGCCTGTATTGGCAATTATTACCAGTGGGGGCTTAATGCTCGGTAAAAAGGTGTATTTGCCCTAGTGGCAAGAGGTCATCAGTGGGGGCTAAATGCTCGATGACGTTTAGTCGTAGCTTGATGCTCGACAAAGGTGTATTTTCCTTAGGGAAAGAAGTCCCAGCATAATGCTCGGCAAAGGTGTATTTGTCATAATGACAAGGGAGTTTTACTCCGGATTTGGTACCACATGCATATGCATAGTCGAGTCTCATTCATCATTGTCTGTCTTTATAATTATGTTATCATTCATGTGTCACATTACTTATATATTAATTGTGGTTAAATGAGTGGATTACTTTGTTGTATGATTCTTGATGATACTTGTTGGCATTACTATAATTGTCATGCTTTCATTATGAATTATATTCTCACCCTTCTGCTGATTTGATGCTTGAGTGGCATCCTGCAGATTAGCCGCTTTGGGAGTCTTTTGGAAGAGGTAGTTCTCCAGTCGGTCTTGTCGGTCGCTCTGATATGTAACACCGGGGAGTCGGGAGTCTGTTGTTATTTATTTGTATATGACTCTTTTGAATATGTATATGTGATGACGTGCCATTGTGTATTGTAAACACTTTATTTTGGAAAACTCCTCTTTGAGAGTGAGAGCTATACGTATATATATATATGTTCATATCTTCCGTGTGTTATGTATCATGTTATTGGCAGGTGTGTATGCTTTTGGCATCGGTGATGTCCGTTTATTTTCAAGGTGTTTGTTTGGTTACTTAGTGTAACATCCTAATTGTGTTGTATGAAATTTTAATACTCTGATATTTTCTTGCCTAAATGCTTTGGGTAGAATTGGGGTGTTACAGTAGTGGACGTAGTACTTTGCCAACTCAACGAACTTCGAAGCGTACTCTGGTACTGTCATGCTACCTTGAACTAGTTCCAGAAATTCAATTTCCTTTCGACCCCTCACATCTTCAGGAAAGTACCTTCTCAAAAACTCTCTCTTGAACACAGCCCAAGAAATAGCCACACCATCAGCTTCCAGTTCAATCCTGGTAGTCAGCCACCAGTCGTCAGCCTCTTCAAACAACATGTGAGTACCATACCTCACTTTCAGATCCTCAGCACAATCGATGACTCTGAAGATTCTCTCGATCTCCTTAAGCCACTTCTGAGCACCTTCAGGATCATGCGTGCCCTTGAACAATGGAGGATTGTTCCTCTGAAAACTGTTCAGCTGCCTGTCAGCACCGATCGCAGCTCCATTGGCATTTCCTCCCAGCACACCAGCAATCATGCCCAGAGCCTCAGCGATAGCATCATCGTTTCTTCCTCCTCTTCCAGCCATTGTTCTGCTTAAATCACAACCAATTTAATTAGAACAGAAGTATCGACAGTTAACTCTTACTAGTCGCATACACAGGAAAGCAAAACTGACACTAAGACTCTGGTCATAACGACCGACTATGCTCTGATACCACTATTGTAACACCCCTTACTAACCCCGCAGCAATTTTAAAACAATTATTCAGAGTACATGAAATAAGGGTGCCACAATTCATAATAAACAAACATCATTCAGTCATGTCATGCATTCACTGAGGTAATCATCATAAATTAAAACGGTTCATGTTAACACAGCGGAAATTTATCAAAAACGGACTAAGTTTAACATCTTCAAAACTTATCCTTCAAAACATCAAAACATAACTAGAGTCATAATCATAAACTCTAAACATTCGCATCCCCAGTGTTACAACTATTAGAGCATGACACCTGACGCTACTAAAACACTGACTCATGAGCTAATTGTCATACCCCAAAATTTGCCCTCCTGATTTTATTTCTACGGGTTTATGCTTTGCATATTATTTGCGTAACTGTGCATTTATTCATGCATACGTTCATTTTACGCACTTTTTATTCCAGTGTACAAAAAGAAGAAGCCCAATCTTTCATCCTAGAAGGCCCATAAATCAACTTCTTTTTATTTTATGATTTTATTTATTTAATTATTGATTTTTATTCATTTAGAAATCAAATTAAATTTAAATAAATTATAATTAAATGGAAAAGGTAATATGAGGCATTTTACCAATATTTAATCAAGTCTATATGGATTCATAATGCCACATGATACGTGAGAATATTCAAGAAAGATTGGCTTGATTAAATACAAAATTGGAAGCTTTGTATATTTCTCCCAAAATCAATTCCAATCTATTGATTTGCAAAGATTTGATTCACTTCAGCAAACCTAATTCAGACTTATATATATGCATAAGGATTTCTGATCAGAGGAGGAGAGGATTGGCTGCAAGGAGGATCGCAAAAACAGAGCCCTCTTCACCATTAAAAAATCGTGCACCAGGAGGAGGAAAGAAGTGAAATTCCAGACCAATTCAAGACCTCTCACACATCCAAAACGCTTCCTCGTGGTTCTCTGAAACTAACCATATCCCTCCCATCGATCGAAGCGTCTGGAATCTCCACGAAAGAACTCACGGTTTGCGTCAAAATTTTCGAGTCCAATCATACCGAACCATGTGTCATAAATTAATTTCAATTGCATATTTGTGTTTCCACTGATGTCTATGATCGTTCTGGATAATTAATTTGATGTTGGTTACGTTTTAAGAGTTCTACCATGGTTAGGGTTTATATGCTCTGAATTGGGGATTGCAAATTAGGTGTGAAATTGACCAAAATCAAGGGCCCTCTCATGTTCATGACAGGATTTCGGGTTGGATAATGTATCTAATCGGGATTTATTGTTCATATTTAGTGAGTTGTGTGTTTGCAGGGATCTACCTACGGCCGCAAACGTAGCAAATTCGTGGCTGAGTCGCGGCCAGAAACAAGGCACTCAGGAGGAAGAAGAACAGTGTTAGCGCTGATGCTGTTTTAAATTTTTTCTTCTAATTGTTTATTTGTTTAACTTGGATTGCAGTCATTACATAAACAGCGTAAAACACTTGGCTCAGTGGCAGAACGATGGCACTTAGGCTCCATGTCCCCAAATGCACAGGTTCGATCCTTGCTGGGGACGTTTTTTCATGATTTTCTTTGCCAATTGTTGTCCACAGTTCCAGCGCGCCGAGCCTCATCAAGACCATGATGCGCCCTCGCTTCTCAACCGTTAGATCTGTTGAAGGCATAATCAGAAGGACCAGAATGCGTAGGTTCACCAAGATCCCTCCATATGCGCCATACCATAATATTTAGCTAAGTTTTTCTAACTTTTATTTAATTACATAACTTAACATTTGTTTTATTTTTATATATATTAATTCTCTTTTTCTTTATATATACTTTCTTTTAATAAAATAGTTTTATTAAATTTCTCCTTTTTTTTACAAATAATATAATTACATTTATTTTAATTGTTTTAATCATATTATTAAAGTGGTTTTTATTTATTTATTCAAATAATTCTATAAAACCATAATTATTTTCTTTTAATTAATTAAAAATATATGTAGGTCAGATTTAATCGAAACTTATTATCCATTAATTTAATTAATTAGGTTGAAAAACCAATAATTAATTAAATTGATTTTTCTTTTGCTTCTATTAATTTTGATTAATTCATACCCTAATCTGGATTTACGAAGATCACATCTACACTAAAAATATTGTTTCTTTTTGTGTATTCTTTTCAGGGTTACTTCTCAAATACACCCCGACTGTGCACCACGCCCTTCACAAAGCTAAGTATTTAATTTATTTTATTTTAAAAGTCTGTTTCGTTTCCTTTTGATTTTAGGGTTTGCCCTTATATTTCTGAACTGTGCATACATTCACCTTTCTCTATTACTTGCTTTGCCATTTTTCAGGGTTAACCCCGAGGGCTTCCCGCTAACCATATCAGATCAAATCAAGCTAAGTACTTTTGTTTATTTTATTATTTTAAATTCATTATGTCCTTATTTTTAGGGTTAACTGTGTTCGCCTTCGAACCGATAAATGCACTCACCCTATTTTGTTTGCCTTTTCCAAGGTTTGTCAAATTGCCAAAGCCACGAGTATCGGTAACTCTAAACCCTAACCCTGATATTTGCTGTCTTTTATTATTACTTGTGTCAAACCCTATTAGGGATCCGCTGGTTTCATTGTCCCTTCCCCATATTATTATTGTTTTTGCCTTATATTATCTGCGTGGTTAGTAATTTAGGGAGTGCAACCTTAAAATGAATTAGCCTCACTAATTATAAGATAATTTAATCGAATTAGTCACGTGATTGATGCACCCACGCACACCTTTGGGGTAACCTCTCTGTTGCCTTGTTGCCTTGTTGCCTGTTGCCTGTTGCCTTGTGTATTTTTCGCAGAATAGCCAGTCCCTCGAATACGAGGATACCTCAGCCATGTTGCCTCAATTAAAGGTCATGGTCCCTAATGATGCTGCCTTTGATACGCTAACATGACCTCGACCCTCGGAAGTTGCCTACGAAAAAGGCTGAGGTATCTTCTGGTTGCCTACGAAAGGCTATTCTGATCCTTCCCCTTAGACTACCTGCCTCTCTATGGCATGGGTCAGTCTTTGAGCGAATGATAATTCGACGAACCTTCAACCTCCAAATGAAAGGCTTCTTGCCCTCTTATGGCAAGGATAGACCCCTTCATCCTGAAAGGCTAAAAAGAGACCTATCATCTAAGTTTAAGGTAATTGCCCCTAATTGCCTTGCCATGCTCTATTCTCTATATTCTTTCTCAAAATTCTTCAAAAACTGGCTACGTTCATTTACAAGCTAAAGTCCATTTTTCCTCTTTCATCTACATTTTCTGAAAACGAGCAAGCAAAGCAATTAAGAGCCCATGGAAAACCATGGATGCAAAGGGTGCCTTATACCTTCCCTTTGCATAAATTACTCCCCGAACTTAGATTTCTTTAAAAGGTTTTTTTCTGTTTCTTTTAGGCTTTCTGAATATTTGGATAAAATAAAAGTCGGTGGCGACTCTTGCTTACCGCGACATTTTCGATTATAAAAGTCAGTTCACCGTATTACAGAACTGGCGACTCTGCTGGGGATTTTCTATTAAAAGAGGGGTTACCTTAAAAGTTTAGGAACACTTTAAATGTTTTCTATTGCTTGTTGTGTTTGTTTTATTTTTCAGGGGCGTTTTGGGAATTAACTGAAGGACGAATCCTACACCCGGATTCAAGAACACTTAAGATTAGGAGTGGCATAGTCATGGCGACCTCTTTCACATATGTGGGAGATGAGTCAATATGAAGTTCACACATGAGTTAGGACTCCATAGCATATGCACACCTTTCTCAAATGAGGGGGGTCTATGTATGTGTCTGTGGGTGCGCCGGAGCTCAAGGACCTTTAGTTACCCTTAACCCATCCTGGCCTTTAGGAACGTAGTGGGGGGACTACTCTTGACAAATGTTAAGAACTAGTCGCTACCCGATGCTACAATTCAGATAGGTTCTCTCTCAAAGTATCATTGCATGGTGCAAATGCATCATGTCCGAGGGTGCTTTAGAAGGGCTGACAATTCTGGATAACTTTTAGAACCTGTTGCTGAAATCTCCTTATCCATAGAATTACCCTTGGGAAGGACACCTGATCAGACCCCATGCAAGCCTTAAGCCAAAAATTGTGTGACTTGCGTGACTTGCCTGTGTTTGCTACTAACCCTCGTTTCTTGCAGGTTTTGTTAAAAGGACTTGTTTGTCCTTACTATCTCACACTATGCCTTATGAGCTGCATTCGCATAACATTACGACATCATGACATCATAAGCATAACATGTTGACTAACCCTTTCAAGGATCTTAGAAATTTAGGGCGCACAATTTCAAGTGCTCTTATCAAGGACTGATTTCCTAATCAAGGGGCAAGAGGATTTACTTTCCTCTGGCCGCATACTTTCCTATTCAAAGACTCGGTACCTAGCAAGGGGCAAGAGGATTTATTTTCCTCTGGCCACATACCTTCCAATAACAGAGGTATCCCGAATCAGAGGCTATGACCCACTGGATATGGTGAGCCTGATTCCCATAGAAGAACACCAAAAATCAGAGTTCTTCAAACGAAGAAGCGACCAAATCATTTTTAAACGTTGCTAACTAAATTTCCAGAGATCCTTGAAAATAATTGCATCTGCATTCATAACATTGCATCACAGGTTTCCACCACAGGTTTCTCACCTCCTCGCTGTTTAGTTCAGCATCATGAATCTCGAGCAATCAGTCAAAGACCTTCAAGCTCAGAATGCCCAGTTTCAAGATTTGATCCTGAACTTGTCCAAGGGGCAAGAAGAATTAAAGGCACTCCTATTCTTGGGGTACAATTACAATGCGAGATGCGCTTATTATTCGAACAATCCTGGTTATGGTGTAAAGGATGGTAGACCATTGAAGCGTGCCATTAAAAATTTAATCATGACACTCAAATCAGAAAAGACCACGATAATGGAATCACGGCAACTGAGTCATGACAACAAAGTCACGACAACTGAGTCACGATAATGGAATCGCGACAACTGAGTCACGATAAGGGAATCACGACAACTGAGTCACGATAATGGAATCATGACAACTGAGTCACGATAATGGAATCACGACAACAAAGTCACGACAACTGAGTCACGATAATGGAATCACGATAATGGAATCACGACAACTGAGTCACAACAATCAATTCACTCATATGATCCAGACGCTCAGGGCAATCGGGCCAACGAATTCTAACACCTACTATAAACTCAATGCAAGATGCGCGTACCATTCCAACATTCCTGGACATTACATAAACAATTGATGGACATTGAGGAATAAGATTCAAGATCTAATCGATAACAGGGAAATCAAATTCAACTCTCCCGAAACTCCTATGGTGATCACCGCTCCTATGCCTAGTCATGACAAGACAGACTGACGTCTAGACGGACAAACTTTTGGATCATTAGATCTACTTTCATTTGCAAGTCTCCTTTCTGTTTGTTTAAAAATTTGACTCGTGATAGACATTATCTGTCTTAATAATCATCATCAGTGCATTGCATATGCTTGTCTTGAATAAATTATTTCGCTATCACTCATTTTAAATTATGTCTTTACTTTGCATATGTTTTGTGATATTCAACTCCTGCTAAAGCTGTATGCCTTTTGAGGGAGGATGACGAAGACGATACCGCAACCTCATACAGTATGCTTTTGATCGGACTATGTTGATGATGTACAGGCATTGTTTCAATTCCTAAACAGTGGAGATATAAGGATGTTAATCCCTCGTCAACCCCTTTGAGCCTAAGAAGTAGAAGTTTCTTTCTGTACGAAAACCCGCATTTTTAACCTGGGGCAGGGTAGTTCTCAGTTAATTTGGTTGTGCATTCTATTTTAAGAGAATCATTCCGTACACCTTCCAACAAAGGTTTCAATCACAAGCGTTCGTCCACACACATCAAAGAAGTGTTGGAGATGTCAGTGAAAAGCCAATGATGGTTCATCAATCATTAAGCAAGGCAGTCAATATCTTTCAAAAAGAAAAAAATGAAAAGACATATATACAAAGAAAAGCCTGCTAAGTCAAAAAATCAAAAGATGACTTAGGCAAAAAAAATCAAGGCATCCCGCTGACTGTAAGCTCAAAATAGACAGTTCAAGCAAAAGTTAGGGATATCAAAAAGATGAAAGAAAAAAGAAGTCAATAAATTCTTGAACAACTCAAAATTGTGACTACCAAAAGGAATAAGTGACTGCCATCTCAAATGTTCTCTCTGCTTGTGAACCATCTTCATTATCAAAGGTGCAAATCCAAAAGTCTCTTGGAACCTGAATGCATAAGTCGAATCAACTGTGCTTAGGATTGAAGATCATCACGAAGAGGGGTGGGTACAATCAAATTTTGAGCCTTTATCCTTTGTTTCTTAAACCGTGAACCAAGCCACGTTACAACCCTTGAAAGTCCTAATTGAAGCATGGTTAGTTCGAAAGCATTCTGTCACCAAAAAGGTATCCCGACTCCTTAAGGTTTACCACAAATGCCGAGTTGATATCAAGTTTTGCAAACATCACATTGTTACAAATATCATGTTTTTACAAATATCACGCCTTTACATCTCCTGTTTTAACGTTTTTCAAAAACTCAAGACAAACGTATGCATTGCATCTCATGAATTTATTATTAGGCATATTCTGCTACATAATTTCAAATGTTAGCATCAGAAAGAATTTGCACAGGGTACAACTAATGACTGAAAGTTATTCCGACAGACAATTACTCCAAGAAGCAATGTCTCCTACGTATACAAGGGGCATGACACGTTTTGCCCAAACAGCTGGGGCAATCAAGTCAAGATTCCGAGAATCTCTCAGGATGCCAAAACAATCAGGGGCATGCATCCAAGTAGATCTGAAGCTACTTCCCAACCAACATGGGATATTGTCTTTGGCCTATGATTACTAGGGGCATGTCGCCCATAGTGCACGTCTCATAAAGTCCTCGCGAGGCGAATCTTTTCAAAATCTCTACTAGCGGGGGCAAATCTATGCAAGTCCAGTTTGACATCTTGATCAATACTCAGCAGTGTGTCCTAATCAAATCCAGGAATGGTAGTTACTATAATACTGGGGGCAATGTTCAAGGCATCCATGCCTTCCCACAACTCCGATTTAACAAGATCATATCCCCACAGAGCAATTCTCAAGAAGATATCTTCAAACACACTCGTCCCGACAAAGACATGACTCCCCAACAGAGTTTACATCTTCAACACTACCGGTTCTCCAAAACTTTGCTCTTCTCCAAACATGGCGTATTAATGTCTTTATCCCCAAACAGGGAACATCAAGTTACTGATCGTCCCCAAGCAGAAATCATAAATCCCCAACTGAGCATCTTCAAGATAGGATCAAACATCAAAGTTACAATGACATGGAGATCCACCTTCTCAATCAAGATGTGTCAAATAGCGCAAATCATAGTCATACATCATAAATCATAAACATATTCATACAATTGCATACATGTTCATACATAATACATAAAGCATCGCGACAAGTGCGTACATAACATCTGAGGTTCTCATTTATTTTGAGAACCCCGTCACATAAATGCATTACATGCATCATGACATGGCATAAAAAACTAACTTTACGTTTTTCAGGTTACTGCTGCAGTCAAATAAACATTTTCAAAACCCTTTCAGATCTAAGTCGATACCTAGGACGGTTCCTTAATGATCTACCTTTGGAGTTAAGTCGATACCTTGGACGGTTCCTTAATGATCCACCTTCAGATCTAAGTCGATACCTTGGACGGTTACTTAATGATCTACCTTTGGAGTTAAGTCGATACCTTGGACGGTTCCTTAATGATCCACCTTCAGAGTTAAGTCGATACCTTGGACGGTTCCTTAACAATTTACCTTCAGATCTAAGTCGATACCTTGGACGGTTCCTTAATGATCTACCTTTGGATTTAAGTCGATACCTTGGACGATTCCTTAATGATCCACCTTCAAAGTTAAGTCGATACCTTGGACGGTTCCTTAACAACCTACCTTCAGATCTAAGTCGATACCTTGGACGGTTCCTTAATGATCTACCTTTAGAGTTAAGTCGATACCTTGGACGGTTCCTTAATGATCCACCTTCAGAGTTAAGTCGATGCCTTGGACGGTTCCTTAACAATCTACCTTCAAATTTAAGTCGATATCTCAGACGATTCCTTAAACAATCAACTTGCCGAAATCTAAAAGCGGTAACCTCGGACGGTTTCGTAACAATCAACATTCAACAACTACTTCTCAACATTTCAAGTTCAAATATAGTCTAACGAACGACTCATTCTAAACTCTCAAAACTTATCAAGACAGGTGGCATCTTAAACCCCACTTCACATCTTTTCCAACACTTGGACGACATCTTTAAGCCCGTCACCTACAAAAAGTCCCTACTTCAGTGAGGGCAAATTTCTGGGTATTCTAATGTTCAATCCTCTTCTACCTTCAGATTCCGACAGACACACATGCCAGTCTACATCTTCAAATATAAGAAGATTGAACAGGGGCAGCTGTCATACCCCAAAATTTGCCCTCCTGATTTTATTTCTACGGGTTTATGCTTTGCATATTATTTGCGTAACTGTGCATTTATTCATGCATACGTTCATTTTACGCACTTTTTATTCCAGTGTACAAAAAGAAGAAGCCCAATCTTTCATCCTAGAAGGCCCATAAATCAACTTCTTTTTATTTTATGATTTTATTTATTTAATTATTGATTTTTATTCATTTAGAAATCAAATTAAATTTAAATAAATTATAATTAAATGGAAAAGGTAATATGAGGCATTTTACCAATATTTAATCAAGTCTATATGGATTCATAATGCCACATGATACGTGAGAATATTCAAGAAAGATTGGCTTGATTAAATACAAAATTGGAAGCTTTGTATATTTCTCCCAAAATCAATTCCAATCTATTGATTTGCAAAGATTTGATTCACTTCAGCAAACCTAATTCAGACTTATATATATGCATAAGGATTTCTGATCAGAGGAGGAGAGGATTGGCTGCAAGGAGGATCGCAAAAACAGAGCCCTCTTCACCATTAAAAAATCGTGCACCAGGAGGAGGAAAGAAGTGAAATTCCAGACCAATTCAAGACCTCTCACACATCCAAAACGCTTCCTCGTGGTTCTCTGAAACTAACCATATCCCTCCCATCGATCGAAGCGTCTGGAATCTCCACGAAAGAACTCACGGTTTGCGTCAAAATTTTCGAGTCCAATCATACCGAACCATGTGTCATAAATTAATTTCAATTGCATATTTGTGTTTCCACTGATGTCTATGATCGTTCTGGAAAATTAATTTGATGTTGGTTACGTTTTAAGAGTTCTACCATGGTTAGGGTTTATATGCTCTGAATTGGGGATTGCAAATTAGGTGTGAAATTGACCAAAATCAAGGGCCCTCTCATGTTCATGACAGGATTTCGGGTTGGATAATGTATCTAATCGGGATTTATTGTTCATATTTAGTGAGTTGTGTGTTTGCAAGGATCTACCTACGGCCGCAAACGTAGCAAATTCGTGGCTGAGTCGCGGCCAGAAACAAGGCACTCAGGAGGAAGAAGAACAGTGTTAGCGCTGATGCTGTTTTAAATTTTTTCTTCTAATTGTTTATTTGTTTAACTTGGATTGCAGTCATTACATAAACAGCGTAAAACACTTGGCTCAGTGGCAAAACGATGGCACTTAGGCTCCATGTCCCCAAATGCACAGGTTCGATCCTTGCTGGGGACGTTTTTTCATGATTTTCTTTGCCAATTGTTGTCCACAGTTCCAGCGCGCCGAGCCTCATCAAGACCATGATGCGCCCTCGCTTCTCAACCGTTAGATCTGTTGAAGGCATAATCAGAAGGACCAGAATGCGTAGGTTCACCAAGATCCCTCCATATGCGCCATAACATAATATTTAGCTAAGTTTTTCTAACTTTTATTTAATTACATAACTTAACATTTGTTTTATTTTTATATATATTAATTCTCTTTTTCTTTATATATACTTTCTTTTAATAAAATAGTTTTATTAAATTTCTCCTTTTTTTTACAAATAATATAATTACATTTATTTTAATTGTTTTAATCATATTATTAAAGTGGTTTTTATTTATTTATTCAAATAATTCTATAAAACCATAATTATTTTCTTTTAATTAATTAAAAATATATGTAGGTCAGATTTAATCGAAACTTATTATCCATTAATTTAATTAATTAGGTTGAAAAACCAATAATTAATTAAATTGATTTTTCTTTTGCTTCTATTAATTTTGATTAATTCATACCCTAATCTGGATTTACGAAGATCACATCTACACTAAAAATATTGTTTCTTTTTGTGTATTCTTTTCAGGGTTACTTCTCAAATACACCCCGACTGTGCACCACGCCCTTCACAAAGCTAAGTATTTAATTTATTTTATTTTAAAAGTCTGTTTCGTTTCCTTTTGATTTTAGGGTTTGCCCTTATATTTCTGAACTGTGCATACATTCACCTTTCTCTATTACTTGCTTTGCCATTTTTCAGGGTTAACCCCGAGGGCTTCCCGCTAACCATATCAGATCAAATCAAGCTAAGTACTTTTGTTTATTTTATTATTTTAAATTCATTATGTCCTTATTTTTAGGGTTAACTGTGTTCGCCTTCGAACCGATAAATGCACTCACCCTATTTTGTTTGCCTTTTCCAAGGTTTGTCAAATTGCCAAAGCCACGAGTATCGGTAACTCTAAACCCTAACCCTGATATTTGCTGTCTTTTATTATTACTTGTGTCAAACCCTATTAGGGATCCGCTGGTTTCATTGTCCCTTCCCCATATTATTATTGTTTTTGCCTTATATTATCTGCGTGGTTAGTAATTTAGGGAGTGCAACCTTAAAATGAATTAGCCTCACTAATTATAAGATAATTTAATCGAATTAGTCACGTGATTGATGCACCCACGCACACCTTTGGGGTAACCTCTCTGTTGCCTTGTTGCCTTGTTGCCTGTTGCCTGTTGCCTTGTGTATTTTTCGCAGAATAGCCAGTCCCTCGAATACGAGGATACCTCAGCCATGTTGCCTCAATTAAAGGTCATGGTCCCTAATGATGCTGCCTTTGATACGCTAACATGACCTCGACCCTCGGAAGTTGCCTACGAAAAAGGCTGAGGTATCTTCTGGTTGCCTACGAAAGGCTATTCTGATCCTTCCCCTTAGACTACCTGCCTCTCTATGGCATGGGTCAGTCTTTGAGCGAATGATAATTCGACGACCCTTCAACCTCCAAATGAAAGGCTTCCTGCCCTCTTATGGCAAGGATAGACCCCTTCATCCTGAAAGGCTAAAAAGAGACCTATCATCTAAGTTTAAGGTAATTGCCCCTAATTGCCTTGCCATGCTCTATTCTCTATATTCTTTCTCAAAATTCTTCAAAAACTGGCTACGCTCATTTACGAGCTAAAGTCCATTTTTCCTCTTTCATCTACATTTTCTGAAAACGAGCAAGCAAAGCAATTAAGAGCCCATGGAAAACCATGGATGCAAAGGGTGCCTTATACCTTCCCTTTGCATAAATTACTCCCCGAACTTAGATTTCTTTAAAAGGTTTTTTTCTGTTTCTTTTAGCCTTTCTGAATATTTGGATAAAATAAAAGTCGGTGGCGACTCTTGCTTACCGCGACATTTTCGATTATAAAAGTCAGTTCACCGTATTACACTAATCCTCATCGAGTCGAACAGCCGCTATCCTCAATCTGAAAATGACAACATGTAAGGGTGAGTCTCATCATAATTAACAAATGTTATAAGGTTATAAAGCCATAACACATCACAGTTGTATCATTCACCCAATTGTTTCATAAATAGACATTCACAACAAGCAAACCAAAGTCAATACATCATTAATATTTACAACACTGGAATACATCCAATCATGTTATAAATTATGCATATGTATGAACTGACACTATGCATGTGGTACCAATCATCATCAAATGGGAATAACCTATGACCGATCCAACATCGTCCAAGATACGGCCCTGCCAGCACAGATTCCACACGATGGGAATCATGCCCTTCACTGATCCAACACACCCTTATGGATACAGTATCATCAATGAGCATGAATGAATGCAACATATACAACATACTTCTACTATCATCATCATCAATCATCAACATCATCATCATCATTCAAGTATGTTCATATATATTAACATCATTCAATTACAATTCCATAATCATCATACACAAAACATACACGTATTTGCATCAATCATCATACTCAACAAGAATAGCATACATGTATTTTCATCATTCTAAAAACCAATCAATCATCATCATATAGATTATCCTACAAGGTTCGTTTAGCTCAAAACGGCACATCAAACGGACCAACGGTTAAAAAGTTATGCATCTTGAACTTTTTAAAATATCTCAAAACACCAACAGCACGCGGCGCCATCACCCGTTCGCGGCGCGCACTGAGTGTCCCAAAATTCATTGGCTCTCTGCCAAGCTGTTCGCGGCGCAAACATCCACACGCGGCGCGAAACGAGAAAAAAGTTACGCCTTCGCGGCGCGAACACAGGTACGCGGCGCGACCTGAGCGTATCACAACTTCCTGGCATTCTGCCCACCTGTTCGCGGCGCCACCCTGTGCACGCGGCGCGAACCGGTAATTTCAGAAACCCCAACCTGCAGAAAACAGCATTCTGTGCATTCCAAACACACCCAAACCATACCAGTACGAACCTAGAGAAATAGAATGCACAAACAACACAAAATACGCCTCATAATACACCAATTACACATCAATTGAGACCATAACAACGCAGACATCATAGATTCAAATATAGAGATCAAACATCATACAATTGACTCAATCCCTAAACCTATCATATGACTCAATCGACCCGAATTCCACATCTACTCAGTATTATCAACCCCTAACCCGATAATAGATGATAATCAGATAAGTCCCCCCTTACCTTAGACAAATTCTTGATTCTTGGTCTCTCCCGCTACCGTTCTCCTTCACGTTCCTCGTTCCTCAGACTTCTGTTCTTTCACGTTCTTTCTTTCTTCCCAATTCCAATTATTTTATGAAAATAATAATAATATTAGTAAAGGGCCTTCCTATGTCACACCCCCCCCCCCCCTTTTACTATTTCTCACATGGCCCAAATGCCATAAACCATTATTTATTTATTATTTTCACAAAATCCTTAATAATTCTAATTATTAATTCAATATTCTTGATTAAATTAATCTTAAAATTATACGGGCGTTACACAAATGAGCATTTGGAATTGTATGACAGGTGTGCTAGCAAACCGGAAGGAATCATTGATCTCAAGCTGGAGACTTCTAAAACTCGGGTTGAAGATGCGATAGCCGCAGAAGTTGAAAAGAAATTGAAGGCTATGAATATAGGTAAACAACAGGTGGCTCAAGTTCAACAAGCTCAACCTGTCAGCTGTGAAATCTGTAATGGCCCACACCAAACGGTGTACTGTTTTGCTACTCCCAAGCAGATTGAAGAAATCAAATTCCTAAGGAAAAACAACCCGTATTCTAACACCTACAATCCAGGGTGGAAGAATCATCCAAATTTTGCTTGGAAAAATCAACAATAACAAGGTACCCAGAAGGCAGAGTGGGAAGTGGCAATTGAAAGATTAGCTGGGCAATGTTCTCAGTTCCAAGAAGAAACAAGAAACAACCACAGAAACACTTCGGCCTCAATTAAAAATCTGGAAGTTCAAGTGGGGCAGATAGCACAACATCTCACTCTACAGGCACAAGGTACCCTTCCGAGCTCAACTGTGAAAAATCCGAAAGACCAGGAGAAGATTAATGCTGTTACTACAAGAAGTAGGAGAGTAGCAGAATCTGAAAAAGAAAGAGAAAAAGAGGAAATAGATGACCCCATGGTAATAGAGGTGGATCTGGAAATAAGAGAGAATCCAAAAGAGCCAGAAGTTGTGGTACCGCCGGTTAAACCAATTGAAGAAAAAAATAAGAAAGACGCTGAACCGGTGATAAAACTACCTTTCCCCTCCAGAGTGACAAAGAAGGTTTCAAGAGAGAAAGACTTTGAAAAGTTTACAAAATTGTTCAAAAAGTTAGAGGTAAATCTACCATTCTTTGGAAGCACTTGAACACATGCCCTTGTATAAAAAATTTATGAAGGAGGTGTTAACGAAAAAGAGATCACTAGGAGGAGAGCCAAAAATTGCAACTGAGAAGTGTGGTATAGTCTCGACAGCAAGAAAGATCCCGATAAAGAGGAAAGACCCTGGGGCGGTGGAGATACCATGCACTATCAAGAATATAGCATTTAAAAAGGTACTCCTCGATTCTGGGTCTAGTGTGAGTTTAATGCCTTTGTCCATTTTCAAAAAGCTTGAATTAGAAAAGATTAGTGAAAGTAAGACACAGTTAAGGTTCGCTGATCACACCGTCAAGAAATCCTATGGGGTAGCTGAAGATGTACTAGTGGAAGTAGATAAGTTTGTATTCCCTGTTGACTTCCACATCATGGATATTCCGGAAGACGAAGAAACTCCTATCCTTCTTGGGAGACCATTTTTGTCGACAGGCCGCTGCAACCTCGACATTGAAAAAGGGACACTAACGCTAAAATCATTTGATGAAGAAGTAACCTTGAAGATGTTAGGAGTTAAGAAAAATAGGGCAGGTATGAATGAGAAAACTTCAGCTGGTGTGACAGAAGGTGAAAAAGAAGACAAAAATCCTAAAAATCTCCAAGAAAAAGTGTCAAGCATAGCCTCTCGGGTGGAACCAACTTATGTAGCTGTCAAAAGTCATAAGAAAGCGAAGGGAGTCAAGAAGAATGTGGGAAGCAAATTGAAGAGAGAAGTTAGCCACGCTTTTCATCTTCATGAGTTCGTGGTTGCAAAAGTGACAAGCAACAAGGTGTGCAAAAGGAAATACCCTCCATAATAAAGGGTAATGGACCATCGAGCTATGCGACGTTAAACGAAGCGCTTCGTGGGAGGCAACCCACGGTTTTAATAATTAATTTCTATGTTTGTTTATTTTATTTTCAGGAAATAAAAGAGGACGTCTCTGGTGAAAGCTTGGAAGTGATCATTAGAGTGCATTACCCTCTGTGAGTCACCTCTCTCAGGCTCGTTCTGAAACATTGAGGCCAATGTTTAGTTCAAGTTTGGGGGAGGCTCTTCTCTTTGCATTTTATTTTTATGTTATTGGTATGATGTGAAACCATAAAGTGAATTATGCCCAAATTTTGACCGAAATTTTAATTTTTTTTAAAAGTTTTGATCCTAAAGAGCGATCGGGAATAGTATATAGAGATGAAGCGAGGATTGTTTGAGGACAGGAAGTGCGGAATAATGTGACAAGAAGAGGTTTGTTTAAGCACCCTTGGTTTCCTGGAAGAGATACGAGTCTAACGTGTAGATTTGCACCATAGTACTTGTCTCCTGAGAAGTACTTCTCGAGTAGTTTATTGATACAGTCTGGCATAATTCAAATTCTCTTGCATGATGACTGGTTGAGAAAAAAAAAGAGATATAAAGTTGGCACCGAATGATGAAAAGGCGGTAAAAGGCAATCGGCTCGCTAAGTTGGGTAACCCTCACCCGGTTATTCAGCCCAAAGGAGATTGATCCCCAAACGTCGTCCAAAAGGACAATATACAACTGCAAAGTTTGAAAATTTCATCGGTAATAAAAAGTAGCCAATGCTGCTAGTTTGGTGCCAGGAAAAGAAAATAAGAAGCCTTGATTCGTCTCATGCAGGTGATGATTATTATAAGAAATGCAGTGCCTTAATATGATTGTCCGAATGAAAGAGGAGGAAAATCGGAAAGAGACTTAAGTGCAAAGCATAGTTGGAGAGGTATCCGAAACGGGAGCTTGAGGTTTAATGTGGTAACAAAACTCGTCGCGTCATGTGAATGCCAAACCCACTGTTTCTTGATCAATACAGACGGATATCTCACGTACGAACACCGTGTGCTTTGAAGGTCATTAACTTTTGTAATTGTCGCTTGAGGTCAAGCAACGGTTTAAGTTTGGGGGAGTTTGATCAGTGGTTTTCACACATATATTTATCGTTGTTTTTAAGTATGTTTAAGTTATGTTATTGAGTGTTTTATTTCCTTATTCGTCATTTTTTGCTTTGGTTGTATGCTTTAATGTTTTCAGGTTCATATGGAGAAATCGGAGTAAATCAGTGCAAAACGCGGAGTTTCGAAGGAATTTCAAAAACATGCTACAGGAGGCCTGACACGGGTGGCCGTGTTGCCCAACACGGGCCGTGTCAGGAAGAGGGCGCAAGAAGTTGGAAAAACAGTGGTGCAACACGGGTGCCCGTGTTGCTCAACACGACCCGTGTTGCTAAGCCTGGGACTTGGATCTTGAAAAATAAATGACAGGGGACCAACACGGGTGCCCGTGTTGCACAACACGGCCCGTGTTGGGTTTGACGCTGATTTCAGTGATTTTTGTGATTTTGTCCAGTGGTTTGCCTGCAAGGGTGTTTTTGGGATTTCCAACCAACTTAAGTGAGTCTGCACTATTTAGGAGAGTTTTCAAGAGGAATTAGGGATCTTTTTTTGGCCACACGAAGAAAAGGGAGGATTGAGAAAAGAAGCCTATGCAATTGGAGAAGAACAGAGAACTCTCATGAGCGGAAGCCATTGAAGATCAAAGTTCATCATCTCTATTGTAATGTCTTTATTTGATATCTTTGTAATTTCTTTGGATAATATGAATAGCTAAACCCCCCAATGCTAGGGGGTGTCCCTGATTAACATTTGTGATGATTCTAAATTCCGAATTTCAATAACATATTTCTCTTCCATGTTCAATTTAATGGTATAATGTTTTTAATGCTTTCCTCGTCGGACCAACTGGATTGAGTTATGACTGACAATTAGGATTGACCTCCATTGTTAGGGTTTTTATACCATTATACTATAGTAGATATCACCTAGGACTAGGGATACCCTATAGTAACCGGATTGTTCTTGATTATAATAATACTTGATTTGATCACTAATTTCGAAGGACTTTGGGATTAGGATTTCAATGTTCAAAGGTTTGCTCACTAAGGACTTAGGAGCAAATACCCTTAAGAACCGGTAATTGATAAGTTGAATTTTGTTCATGAAGCAAAGGTTTAGAATTGTTACATGTTAATGCACACACCTACCCTGGCATGTTACTCATATTTGGCTAAATCAACCTTTTTAAGTTTATTTGCAATTTAATTCTTACTCATAAAAACCAAAACCCCAAGGCTTTTTGTTTAATTGAATTCCTACTAACTCTATAATATCACGTAGTCCTTGAGATCGATATTTGGGGAGTTTTCCCTTTATTACTACAGAGGCAAAATAGTACACTTGCTATTTTACCGATCAGTAATTATGCAAAGGGAAGGTGTAAGGAACCCTTTGCATCCATGGTTTTCCATGGGCTCTTAATTGCTTTGCTCTTTTGAAGAAATATAGAAGAAGAAGAAAACAAGGACTTTAGCTTGTAAATAAGCGTAGCCTTGATAATGTTTTAAGAAAATGGAGTTGAAAATGGATTTTAGCCAGAGCAAGGCAATTAGGGGCAATTACCTTAATATTTGCAGAAGTATTCTTTTAGCCTTTCAGGGCTATCCCTGCCATAGGAGGGCAAGGAAGTCCTTTGATTTGGAGGTGGAAGGGTCATCGAGAGTTCGTTCGCCATAAGATTGTCCCTTGCCATATAGAGGCAGGTAGTCTAAGGGAAGGATCAGAATAGCCTTTCGTTTAGGCAACCAGAGGATACCTCAGCCTTTCGTAGGCAACTTCCGAGGGACTAGATCATGTTTAGTGTATTGAAGGCAGCATCATTAGGGACTCATGATCTTTGTATTATTCGAGGCAACATGGCTGAGGTATCCTCGTATTCGAGGGACAAGGCTATTCTGCAAAAAACACAAGGCAACAAGGCAACAGGCAACCGGCAACAAGAGAGGTTACCTCAAAGGTGTGTGGGTGCATCAATCACGTGATTGTATTCGAATATATTATCTTGTAATTTAGGTGATTCTAAATTATTTTACAGGCTTGCACTCCCTAAGATTACTAACCACACAATAACATGAACAATATTAAGTGCCTTCAAGGCCAAACAATACAGCCTCGAAACAGTTACAAAATATGGGGAAGGGGAAAAAGAAACCAGCGGAGGAATAATGCCAAATAGGCCTGAACAAGTAATAATTAAAGAGATTAGATAAGTTTTAAGGTTACCGACTATTCGAGCTTTGACGGTTGACTAACTCTAAAAATTGGAAAAGGAAGAAATAAACAGAAAAGGGGTGAGTGTAGGCGGAGTTCATTATATTTGAAGGCAAAAAATAAATAATTGAAACTAAACGTCAAAAATAATTAAATTAAACTAAAGGCAAAAATAACTGTAAAAATGATTTAAATAAGAAAAGGATTAAAACTTAGCTTTGATCTGATATGGCTCGTAGTCGGGGATATGTGGGTAACCCTGCAAATTCGCACAAAAGAAGAGAATATTTTAGTGTACGAATGATCTATAAACCTGACCTGTAAACCCTAAAAAGAAAACTTATTGTGACCTAAAGTGTGTATAAGGCTTGTATAAAATTATTAAAACTAATTTTGTTAAAAACTAAATAAAATAAAAGTTATAGTAAAAAAAAAAAAGAAAAGAAATAAAGAAAATATTAAAAATAAAAAAAATATAAAAAGCAAAATAGAAATAAACTTAGCTGGGATCTAGTGTGATATGCTTGTGGAGGTGTATCATGGACATGCGCCCCATGGACGTTAGATTCGTATGGCTGAGCATCTAGTGGTGAGAAATTGAGTGTGCGGCGTGGTCATGTGTTAGAGTGTTGTATTGAATCTGCGTTTGGAAAATTTGAAAAATAGAATTGTGGAGACTGGGAATCGAACCCCAGTCTTATTCGTGTCACACTTCTCTTCTTTGCCAACTCTGCTGCATTAGTTAGTTGATAAGTAAACACTCAATTAAGATTATATTAAAAAACAAAGGATAAATGGAAAAGTCAGAGATTAATGGTGCGTGGGCCCCACTTCCCTCGAGCGGATGAATCAGAAAAGAGAGAGAGTGGTTGGAAACATTGACCGGCCATTCATACTGGGCCACGCATGCGGAGAGAGAAGGGGAGAGTTGACACGCCATTGAAACGCTGCCAACTGTGTTGTCTTCTTCGTTCAACCTGGGCTGGGTTTGCTGCAGATTCTTCCACCAATTTTGCTGCGGATTTTTCCGCGAATAAACCTTCGAATACTTCTGTATTTTTGAACACCTGCAAAATCAATTCGAGTTAGCATAAAAATGGCCCAGATCTACTAAAAAGACCCTTCTGAATCCAATGGAGGCCTTTGTTTGGCCTGTACTCGTGCGCAGATATGAAAACGAAGGCAAAACATTCGTAAGCCCTAGCCATAGTCGTTCATGGTTCCGACCCTAAAACCTTCGTGCTGGACGTCCAATCTATTCTAAATGAACCCAGGAACACGTCAATCATTATCAAATTGTATTGAAACATTGAAACACGAAAAATATGAAAATCAAAGAATATGAACAATGTTATGAATATGATGAGTTCATTCTGAGTGATTTAGTACTTATCCTTTGATCCAGGATCACCCTTTTATACCTCAGGATGATGATAGAATGAATGTTTTGGCCTGAGAGGGACTGCTATGAGGGATACGATTTTTCCTTTGTTCTTTGAACAATTTTCTTTTTTTCACGAACCCTAGTATTCTCTCCCAAAAAAATCCTCTTGTAACTTGTATGGTTTCAGTACTTATAGCACAATGAATTAGGGTAACAAAATGTGGCTAAATCTCTTATAATCAAAGATTGGAACCTTATTGGAAATTTGATTTGTAAATCCCCCTTATTATGTTCAATTTTAATCCAATCTTACCAATTGCAATTGACACAAATTTTGACTTAATTATGGAGTAATTTGATAATTGAAATTGATCAATATATATCTCCTAACCAAATCTTTGATTTTCCTTTAATTTTCATGAATTAAATCACTTTTAAATGAATGTAAAATTCATATAAAATCAAATAAAACTCAATAAATCGTGGGAGTTGGATTTGAAGTCTTGGATGACTTATGGATCAAGATTGGGCCATAAAAAGTTGGGCTCCTTTGCAAAAAATTTCAATTTGAGGCCTTTTACTTCACATTTTTCTTCTTAAAATCGACCAACTTTGACAAGGCATATCTCTCCCAATTTTTAAGATATGGAAGAGTTCTAGGACTTTTTGGAAACCTCAAGAGGTTCTCTATCAGCCACTTTGGAAGCTTTTTTTCATTTGAAGATTTTATCTTGATGATATGGGCTTTGTATTTTTTCATGGAGGTAGTTTGGAATATCCTAAACCATATGAGGTGCCTTGGAGTCTTTTGATCCATTGATTTTTCTCAGAACAACAAAACCCTAGTTTCTTGAGCCTTTGTTTAGGAGGGATGTCTTTGAGCTTTGTGCCTTAACTTGAGTTTGAACAAGAGAAATAGTATGGGCAAATTTTGGAGTATGACACCTGCCCCTGTTCAATTTTCTTATATCTGAAGATGTAGACTGGTATGTGTACCTGTCGGAATCTGAAGGTAGAAGAGGATTGAACACTAGAATACCCAAGAATTTACCCTAGCTGAAGTAGGGACTTTTATTGGAAATGGGCTTGAAAACACCATCTAGGCAGAGTGTTTTCGGAGATGGGTTTAAAGATGCCATTCGGGCAGAATATTGTCGGAGATGGGCTTAAAGATGCCATCCGAATGTTGAGAGACTTGAGAGTTAGAATACGTCGTACGTTAGATCGTATCTGAAGAATATACTTAGGATGAGTCGTACGTTTAGACTAGAATCCAATTTGCATCCGTAGATGTCTGGAAGACCGTTCGTTAGGTTGAAAGATAAGTCGTACGTTAGACTAATCCAATTTGCATCCGTAGATGTCTAGAAAACCGTGCGTTAGGTTGAAGGATAAGTCGTGCGTTAGACTAATCCAATTTGCATCCGTAGATGTCTGGAAGGCCGTGCGTTAGGCTGAAGGATGAGTCGTGTGTTAGACTGAATCCAATTTGCATCCGTAGATGTCTGGAAAACTGTGCGTTAGGTCGAAGGACGAGTCGTGCGTTAGACCCAATTTGCATCCGTAGATGTCTGGAAAACCGTGCGTTAGGTCGAAGGACGAGTCGTGCGTTAGACTGAATCCAATTTGCATCCGTAGATGTCTGGAAAACCGTGCATTAGGTTCAAGGATGAGTCGTGCATTAGACTGGATCCTTTGTATTGAGAAGTGTTTGTTGGAGATTAGTCGTGTCAGAACCGTTCGTAGTAACTGAATTAGACGTTGGAAAAGTTGATCGTGTCTACACCGTTCGTGATGATAGAATTAGATCTTTGAAGGTCGACCGTGTCAGTACCGTTCGTAGTAACAGAATTGGATCTTTGGAAAGATGATCATGTCTACTCCGTTCGTGATGATAGAATCAGATCTTTGAAATTCGACCATGTCAGTACCGTTCGTAGTAACTGAATTGGATCTTTGGAAATAGGATCCCGTAACGGGTCATACATTAGACCATGTGTGGTAGAGGACATCAGAACGAATCATACGTTAGACCATATATATTGAAGGATGTCAAAACGAGTCATTCATTAGACTATATCTGTTGAAGGATGTCAGAACGAGTTATTCATTAAACCATATCTGAAGAGGAATGTCAGAACGAGCCATACATTAGACCATATTTGTTGAAGGACATCAGAACGAGTCATACATTAGACCATATCTGTGGAAGGATACCAGAAAGAGTCGCACATTAAACCATATATTAAACCATATCTGACTGAGAATACCTGAACGGGTCATACATTAGACCATATCTGTGGTGTCGCTTTCTTTTACCTCCCCGTTTCACTTGGGAGGACGGCACGCTAGACCCTTCACGCGAAATTTGGAAGGAGAATGCGCCCGTGGCGGGATGAATTTTATTTCAGTTCTTCCTACGATATCACACGAACTTTCTTATTGTCCTACGAGTAGGAAAGGGGAAAAAAGATCTCAACTAAACCCTAGGAGTTTGCTAAGTGTGGGGATTTCACCTAGACTAGAAATTCTGGAGTCCGGGAGGTCGGTTATACATAGGGAAGTGTTTAAACACCCTACATATCTGTAGTACTCTACAGGAACCTTCTCTGTGTCATTGTGATTGTGTTTGCTGCTAATGATTGGGAAAGTTTCTCCTTTGTGTTAGGAGAGAGAATTGAATTGATTTGAAAAGACAGACAGACAGACAGACTGACTATTTTTGGTATTTTATTAGCTCGCTGAGATTCCTTGTGAACCTCATGCCTACATATCCCTAGTGGAAGTCAGAGCTTAATGTAGTTCGGGGAACTAACTAGGGAAATTAATTATTTTTTTTGGTGCCTTGCTTGAAGCTCAAGGTTGAAGCTTGGAATTAAATCTCTGTTTACAGTAAAGAGACATGAAATCATCTCTACAGAGAGGTATTTGTACTATTCTACCACAAACATTTTGAAAGAGTGACAGAATAACTGAATTCATTTCATTCAAGAGGGGGACCTTACTTGTGTGTGTGCAAGTATGCCAGTCAGATGCCTCTTAAATGAAAGAAAGATGCTCGTCCAAATTAGGGAAAGTGTACAAGTCTGGGGATGTGCCAGAGCATGTCTTTCAGAGTCCTAAATGGGAGACTTTGATTGAAATTGAAATTGAAATGTTTGTTTGTTTGAATGTGGTAGAGTAGTAAAAATATCTCTCTATAGAGATAAGCTATGTCTATCTACTGTATAAAAGATTTGAATTTAGCTGGCTTGTATGAGGCCCAAGCTTGAGGCTTTTTGATTGATTAATTAATATTATTGACTCTGGGAGATGACTCCATTGAGGATTAATTACAGGGTATTTTAGTGTTCTGTACAAAGCCCAGAATTGAGGCTGACTCTATTTGGAGAGTGTTTATTTGATGGATTTTATTTGGTGTTCTGTACAAAGCCCAGAATTGAGGCTGACTCTACTGAGGGAGACTCTATTTATGTGCCTTGTACAAAGCCCAAGGTTGTGGCTGACTCTAGCTATGAAAAACATTATTTTCTGCCTTGTACAAAGCCCAAGGTTGTGGCGGACTCTTAAATAAATGAATTGAGTATGGATGACTATATGGGGAAAGATCCTAAGTGTTAGGAATCTTTGACACATGAAAGTATGGTTTATCTGCCTTGTACAAAGCCCAAGGTTGTGGCTACTGAATGATGAAGAACTCACTGGGGAGACTCTATTATCTGCCTTGTACAATGCCCAAGGTTGAGGCTGACTCTTGACAGGGGAGTTTTATTGTTTGGTGCCTTGTATGAAGCCCAAGGTTGAGGCTAACTGTTTTTGTTGGTTTTAACTCTACTGGAGATTAAAAAGACTGTTTTTCTTTGGAAGCTAACCCTTTCCAGGGATTTTGACTCAGCTGGTGAATTTGTCTATTAAAAGACTGACTTTTATCATGTTTTTGGAGGCTGACCCTTTCCAGGGGTTTTGACTCTTTTGGGGAAATTATCTCCTAAGAGAAATGAATCTTTATTTTTTTGACTTTTTTATTAATTGACTTTGGAGGCTAACCCTTTCCAGGGGTTTGACATTTTAGACAGATGTTGGAGGCTAACCCTTTCCAGGGGATTTTTTGTTAAATGAATGGCAGAAAGATTATCTAGTGGAGACTTCTTGTTTAAAGCCCAAGATGAAGGCTGACTCAATGCTGAGGATGATCAAACATGGATCCTAGACTCTGCTAAGGAAGATTGATGAAGATAAGGGTGACAGAGACTATCCATGTCTCTCATTCCAGAAGGTGTACTCAATGCAAAATTGAGACAAACTTAGCTTGTTTAAAGTCTGGTTTAAATTGGAAGAAACTCACCAGGGTAGGCTAAAAGGTGACTAAAGACCTGTTCCTATGTTTATAAGAAACCTGATGGGTCCTTGTATACAAGCTCAAGAGGAAGCTGGAAATGCTTTTAAGAAGCCTGTGGGTCCTTGTACAAAGTCCAAGAGGAGGCTAGTCGAGGGTCCTTGTTATAGCACAAGAGAAAGCTATGTAGTTTTGAACTTATTTTGGCTCTAAGCAAATGGGTAAGAGGTTTCACCGGGAATAATTCCTCTTTGGGTGGATGTGTCCTATTATTTTGGATTCTAAGGTTTTTGCCAAGATGTTTCACCGGGAATAATTCATCTTGGGGGTTTGAACTACAGATCTCTAATTAGGAAAGAGCCTTCACCGGGAAGACATTCTCAATCCTAGGTCATATTCCTATAATATATATATATAGTTTAACTGTCCTAAGGTTTATACTCAAACGTAGTTCTAAACTAATATATGTACAGTTTATATTTGACAGTAATTTAAATAAAGACTGTAAATTGAAAGCTTGTAAAGCCTAACCTGGATGGAGTGGAGGCCATTGAAGAAGTATGTACAGAGCCTCAACAGTATTTTTGTTGTTTTGTTGATAACAGTTGAATATATATATGATAAACAGTTAATGTTTTTTTTTGAAAACAGAAGAAGTGAAGATGGACAAAGGTCACATAGGTATCTGAAGAGTTTCACCGGGAATAATGCCCTTCAAATACCAGAAGAATGTTTTGAAAACAGAAAGAAGATTTTGAAAATACAGTTTTGAAAACAAGCTAAGAAGAGAAGGTTTTTGGGACTTACACTCTATTAGAGGCCCAGTACTTTACAGTACTGGTGTAAAAGCAATTGAAAATGATTTTGAATGATACAAGGTTTTGTTGTTTGAAAACCCTAATCATTTGATTTATTTGGAGATTGAAAACAGTTTTGAGAATTGACAAAAGTCAACTTAATTAAAGTAAAAATAAAGATTTTTTACTTAATTAAGACCTAAACAATTAGGGTTTTATCATGAACTTTATTTACAAAATGATTTAGGTTAAAACAAAGTGAAAATATGTATTAAAGTATTTAAGAAAACACCTAAAACATACTATTTTAAACCTAATTAAAATTCAAGAAATACATAATATTTTTATGATTTTTTTGATTATTCACAAAATAGGTATATTAAATGATAAGTGTGTGAAAAATGAAGTGAAAATAAATTAATTTGATAGGTTAAATAAATATGTGAAGTTTTGTGAGAAAATGAAAGAAATTGTGTGTAAAAAAATAGTTTTGGCCCTTGGAGGGTTTGAACCCACGCCCTCTAGGCCACACACTCAAAACAAACACCACTGAGCCAACGCGCGTGTGGTGATAGTGACTTGCCTTCATTTGGTTATGTTTCAAAACAAGTTGCAAATCCTTGAAAAATAAAAGAATCAAAAAGTCTGGGGCGAGGGGGATTCGAACCCCAGACTTGAGGCATGATGATACTAAGGGCGTATGGGAGGCCACTAGGGCAAGTTTGTTCAGTCGTTAAGGGAATGCCTATCATTAAAAATAAAACAAACTTTGCTCAGAGATTTGAAAAATGGCGCCACCCTCCATCTTCGTCTTCAACCTCAAGCTCCATCAATTCAAATTTCTGAACTCTCTCAACTCTCAACCATTTGCAATGATGTAAACATGAAACTTGCTCTAAATTCACTCACGATTCTAAATATGTAACTAACATGAATTAATATTAACTACATCTAACTAATTTACCAGAAATCGTGAAGAACCCTAAAATTTCAAAATCAAATTAAATGACTATACTGCAAGATAAATGGATGATGATAGAGGGTTTTCAATCCTCTGATGATGCTGAACAAGATAGAATCGAGCTATTTCACAAAGAGTACTTAAATTAGAGAAGTGAGGTTCAGGAACTTACCTCTGAAAATGGAGGTCGTGAGGATGATTGAGAGCACCTGGGCTTGAATGAATGATCTCAATAGCTTCCCTAAGACTCAATGATGCTAACTGAATGCTTGTTGGAGCTTGAATCCTCCTGAATTGCTCTATGGTCCTCCCTCGATTTCAGCTTCAAGTGAACATGGAGGGTGTTGATTCTTGAGTTACAGATGAGCTGCAGCCATCTGGTTAGCTTCACTATGACCTGAGGAATGTGCCTGGATGATTGGCTTGGCTCAGAACCTCCTGAATTACTCCATGGACCTCCAACTGCAAATGCTCCAAAGTGAGAGCAACAATGGTGTTCCTCCACTTACAGAAGTGATCCAGGTGCTTGGATCACCTCAAATGACCTCCCTTGAGATGTTAGAATGCTTACTTTCCAAAGATGAGCTCTGGTTTGAAGAAAACGATTCTTCTTGCCAAAGAACTTTGAAAAACAATAAGCATGAGAAGAGAAGGAGAAAGCAAGGAATTGAGTTGCTTTGGTGTGGTTTCTGAATGAGAATGAGGCCTCTATTTATAGGGAATTGGTTCAGAGTAATTGATCATAGTAAGCTTGCTTAATGAGGTGAGTTTGGTTTCTTAGCCATGAAGAAAGTTTGAAAATATCCCAAATGCAATGATGCATTTTCGGGCTAGCTTCCCCAACCATTGATCTTGCATGATCTTAGGGAACATTTCTGATTCAGAGGAGAGTTCTAATTGGCTTAGAGCAAGATTCCTTGATGATTCACCATTTGCCATAAATTCAAAAATGCAATCATTACATAATCACATGCCTTTGTTTTTGGGAATCTTCTCTAATCCTTATGCAATGATGAATTTGAATGTATGGCATGTCTTCAGATGTATTAGAGGTCGTGTAGCATCATTTAGTGAAGCAAAATGCACAAAATTGCAAAGTTTCAAATTGTACATGACCTATAATTTCACTTCATGAGGCCAACTTTGAACAAGCATAACTCCTAGCTCAAATTGAATTTGGAGAAGGTTGAACACAATTTGGAAAGCCCTAAACATCTACTTCAAATCATTAGTTTATGTCTTCTTCAGAATCATTTGGGAAATTTGTGAAAAATGAGCCCAAAGTTGGATGAAAACTAGGTTAAAACACTTAGGCTATGTTTGGGAGTTTGGAGGGGAAGGGAGGGGAGGGCTTTGAAAAATAGGAAGAATTGGGTGAAAAGGATAAAAGGATTTTGGGTAGGAGGGTTTTGGAGGGTTTGAGTTTATTCATAACACCAAAAACCCCCATAAAATGGGGAACTCAAAAATTGTATTGAATGAGGGCTTTGGAGGGTTTTGAAGGGCTTACATAAATTTTCCAAATATCTTTTAGGTTGTTATAGTATTTTGAAAATTAAAAATTTAGTAATGATAATGACTCTTTTATCATTCTAAACAAAATCATTTTTTCAAAAATTTCAAATATTTTCCTATATTTTTTTTAAAATTTTGTTTTTGGAAGCCTTCCCCTCCCCTCCCCTCCAAACTCCCAAACATAGCCTTAGAAAAATTTCTAAGTGTTTATGACCTAAACTTCAAAATTTCCAAAACTTCATAAATGGTTGATCTTTTGAAAAAAGTTCCTTTGTAAGATGTTGTTTTACTTTGCAAGATCTACAACTTTTATGTTGGAAGTTTTTTGAGTTGTGTAGGTGAAATTTTGAGTTCTCATCATGCCTTCAAAAACCCTAATTCCCGACTTTTCGCTCCTTGATGAATTTCTTTGAATTTCTTTGGTCAAATGACTTTGACATCCATATATTGATGATATTGATCTTTGAAAGTCATTTTTTGACCAAAAACCTTAAAAGTCAATGATGATCCTTCACAGTTGACTTTTTCCTGACAAAGTGAAATTTTGGGCTTTTGTGTAGAAACAAGATCTTTTCCTCAAATGAATGATGTAAATGGATTATATTGAGGTAGTAGAGATTCTTGAATCATGTCTTGAGTTTTGGATTCATGCCCTGATTAAAAGTCAACTATCTTGGTGAATTAGGTCAAAACCCTAATTTGTCGACCATGTGAAAATAATGACTGTAGACTTTGAATTGAAGTGTGATGTCCAGTAGATCTTGTAATATGAGTTATTTGAAGATGATTGATGTCTTTGAATGGTTCCCTGAGGCTTTTTAGGGTTTCCCAAAAGTGATCCCTGATTTTAGTCCTTGATAGGCTCAAAACCCTAGTCTGGTGACCTGAGTAAACCTGTACTCATATGACTGGATGTCTAATCAATCATAGATGAGAAAAGTGAAGTCTTTGAGCCTCATGATTGTATTAGGGACTAATCCTTGTATTGATTGATCCTTTGCCTGAGCTTTCTTGTCTTTGAGCATCCTCGATTGGATACCAGATGGAGAAGTGACTGCTCTGGGAACTTGTCTTGACCTGATGAAAAATCCTGAAGATATGCCATCTCAGGGGGGTCAAAAATTAGGGTATGACAGATGCCCCTATTTAAGTTTCTTTTATCTGGAGGGAGAGAGATTGATATCTCGATCTCTCCTGCGTAAAAGAGACTTAAATATCAAAGAATGCCCGAATTTTGGGCGCTCCTGAGATGTTGTAACTGACATAGTCTTTGCATGACTTGATCCCGTTGTCGCGCTTGGCGGGGGATGAGGAGACAAACTCCTGCAGAAATACTTGATGTGGATTCTGGTGAATGGATGGCAATGTTGGATGCGCAATCCATCTTCTTTAACTAAGTGTTGATACTTAGAAAAAGGTAAACAACCTCTCCTCGTTTCGGATGTCCATATCTCGAAACTGGTCTCGGTTGTGTTTGGACAATATCTCAGATAAAGAGAAAATTTCCAACAGTTTGTTTCCTCATCAAACTTCTCATCAGCACTTGGAGACGAGACGCCATTTGATGGTAAATAAAGAAACTTCAAAGGTTTGTTTCCTCGTCAAACTTCTTATCAGCGCTTGGAGATAAGATGCCATTTGACGGTAGTAAAGAAACTTCAAAGGTTTGTTTCCTCGTCAAACTTCTTATCAGCGCTTGGAGATAAGATGCCATTTGACGGTAGTAAAGAAACTTCAAAGGTTTGTTTCCTCGTCAAACTTCTTATCAGCGCTTGGAGATAAGATGCCATTTGACGGCTGTAAAGAAACTTCACCATCTTCCCTTTTGACTTGACGTCTTTGAAAGAATGTCATATGGCCTCATGATCTTTTGAGGGGCTAATGACTTTGTTTGAAGGCGGACGAACTGTTTTCGGGGTGGAAACTGCCATTCGTCGACTGATGCCTGGGGAATCAACGAATTGTTTTCCTAAGAGGAAAACTGCCATTCATCGACTCTGTGGGGAGTTAAACATCCCAGAAACAGACAAACTGTTCGAAGAAACTGCCATTTGTCGATCTCTTGAGTATTTAACAGACGAACTGTCTTTTCTTGGGAAAAGACTGCCATTTGCCAATTGCTAGGGGAGCAAACTGTCTTCTACTGGGAGAGACTGCCATTTGTCGACCCTGTCATGAAAGAAAGTGAGCAAACTGTCTTCTGCTGAAAGAGACTGCCATTTGCTGACTCTGTTATGATAGAAAGTGAGCAAACTGTCTTCTGCTGAAAGAGACTGCCATTTGCTGACTTTGTTGGGGAATCTGAACTATCTTCTGGACGAAGACTATCATTCACTGACTCCGCTGGGGAATCATTTGTCGATCTGCTGGGAGATTCTGAATTTTTCTTTGACAAGAAGTGGCACCTCTTGACCCTGCTGGGGAAATACCAAACCTCTAGGTAATTCCAAAATGTGAAGCAGACTATCTTATCTGAAGAAGACTGTCGAATGTCGCTCTGCAGGAGATTCTCGGCTGAGGAATTCCAAAAGTGAACAAACTATTTCCTTGAGGGAGACAACCATTTGTTGACTTGCTTGGGGAGATCCTTGTGTATGAACTGTTGTCTCGAAGGAAAAAGTTTCTCTGGAACTTGCAGGGGAAACTTGAGTTCATGCCTCAATGACTTAGGCATTCACAGGATCAAAGCCTGATTCGACTATGCAGTTATGATGTAATGTATGCATGAATATTATGACAATGATAAAATGTAAAGTGAATGGAATTTTCGCAGATGTAAAATCCTAAGATACGACTTGAATTCTTGTTGATCAGAAGATGTCCTCTTCTTGTAGTTCGAACTCTGTTTGGAATATCTGGCTATCAGTTGTCCGCTGTCCGAAGTAAGTAATATGAATTGAAGTAAAGATCCGTCATCGGGAGATGTTCGCAAAGCGACCTCATGGGGAAAAATTGGTTCCCGGAGTCTCAACCGTTCTCGGAGCAACTGTTTGCATTCTTCCTATTGTTTGTAAACCTTAGAAAGAAATTTCACCTTTATTTTTGCAAGTAAATTCATTTTTATTTTATGAAAACATTTGTTTCAAGAAATTGACTGTTTAAACTTAAAATGCATTCCAAGAAACTGAATAAGACTAGATTGCAAAGGAAAAGCACAAGGCTCAAATTATTATATATGGAATGGTAATCAGCCAAATGCTTGATTCCATGGAGTATTTACAAAGTTGGAAATTGGTAATTTTCGGGAAAAGGGCTACGATGAAACGTGACGACCGTTATCGCTCCCTTCCACTCCGAGTTGCGCTGTATTCGTGCTTCGTAGAAGATGACCTACTGCTGATGAATACTCCGCTATGGATTTTGAATGATCAAGTTTGTCCTGAACACAGTTACTTGCCATATATCCCTAACTTTTGCGTAAACTACCCCTTTCGGGTTTTAAGTTTACCGGGATTGATTATTATATTTTATGTCTCTAATTTTTGCCTGAATCGCCCTTTCGGGTTTTCGATTCACCGAGACGCTCTTTTTTGCCTAAGTCGCTCTTTGCGAGTTTTCAACTTAGCGAGCTGTTCTTTTGATTATTTAGGCGAAGTATTTCTTGACTGCGTCGACGTTCACAGGACGGGTGAATTCTTCTCCATCCATAGTCGTGAGTATTAAGGCTCCTACTGAGAAAGCTCTCTTGACCACGTAGGGGCCGTCATAATTGGGAGTCCATTTCCCTCTCGAATCTGTGAGAAAAGATTGAATCTTTTTGAGTACAAGGTCGCCTTCTTTGATTGTGCGAGGTCGAACCTTTTTGTCGAAAGCTTTCTTCATTCTTTGTTGATATAGCTGTCCGTGGCATAAAGCTGTCCTGCGCTTTTCTTCGATTAAGTTCAATTCATCGAATCTGCTTTGACACCACTCGGCTTCTGTTAATTTTGCTTCCATCAAGACTCTCATTGATGGAATCTCAACCTCTATAGGTAGGACTGCCTCCATGCCATATACAAGGGAGAAAGGAGTTGCTCCAGTCGAAGTACGTACTGATGTACGGTAACCGTGAAGAGCATACGGGAGCATTTCATGCCAATCCTTGTAAGTGATGACCATCTTCTGAATGATTTTCTTGATGTTTTTGTTAGCTGCTTCTACAGCTCCATTCATCTTTGGTCTGTAAGGAGATGAGTTGTGATGTTCGATCTTGAATTCTTCACAAAGCTCCTTCATCATTTTGTTATTCAAATTTGACCCATTGTCAGTGATTATCTTGCTAGGAATGCCGTAGCGACAGATGATGTGATTCTTGATAAACCTGACGACAACTTGTCTTGTAACGTTTGCATATGAAGCTGCTTCAACCCATTTGGTAAAATAGTCTATGGCTACCAAGATGAAGCGATGTCTGTTGGACGCTTTTGGTTCGATCATTCCAATCATGTCGATTCCCCACATGGAGAAAGGCCAAGGGGAAGAGAGTATGTTGAGAAGAGATGGTGGCACATGAATTCTATCGGCGTAGATTTGGCATTTGTGACACCTCTTTGCGTACTGGAAGCAATCTGACTCCATCGTCAGCCAATAATATCCTGCTCTCAGTATTTTCCTTGTCATGGTATGTCCATTGGTGTGAGTACCAAAGGAACCTTCATGTATTTCTCTCATGAGTATTTCTGCTTCTTTTCTGTCAACGCATCTGAGCAGAACCATGTCGAAGTTTCTCTTGTACAGAACATCTTTATTCAAGAAGAATCTACAAGCTAACTTTCTCAAAGTCTTTCTATCTTTCTTTGATGCCCCAAGAGGGTACTCTTGCTTTTGAAGAAAGTTCTTGATGTCGTGATACCACGGTTTGTCGTCGATGATTGCTTCTACTGTGAACACATGAGCGGGCCTATCCAGGCGCATAACATCGATCCGAGGAATGTCATTCCAATGATTTATCCTAATCATGGAAGAGAGTGTGGCTAATGCATCAGCCAAATTGTTTTCTTCACGAGGAATGTGATGAAAATCTACCCTGTCGAAGAATGGTAACAATCTTCTTGCGTACTCTTTGTAAGGAATTAGCCCTGGTTGGCGTGTTTCCCATTCTCCTTTGATTTGATTGATGACCAAAGCAGAATCTCCGTATACATCCAAATGTTTGATTCTTAGATCCATGGCTTCTTCGAGACCCATGATGCAAGCTTCATATTCGGCCTCATTGTTTGTGCATTTGAAAGTTAATCTGGCAGTAAATGGAATATGGGTACCCTGAGGTGTAACAATGATTGCCCCAATTCCTCGTCCATAAGCATTGACAGCTCTGTCAAAGATTAAGCCCCACTGGGATCCTATCTCAGGTCCTTCGTCTGGTAGTGGCTCGTCGTAATCTTTCATCTTGAGGTACATGACGTCCTCGTCTGGAAAGTCGAAACTGGTTGATTCATGACCATTGAGTGGATGGTGAGCCAGGTGCTCAGCTAGAATGCTTCCTTTCACGGCTTTCTGTGCGTGATACTCAATGTCGTATTCTGATAACAACATCTGCCAACGGGCAATTCTCCCGGTTAAAGCAGGCTTCTCAAATATGTACTTGATTGGATCCATATGAGAGATCAAGTAAGTAGTATGTCGAATCATGTACTGGCGGAGACGCTTGGCAGCCCAGGCCAAAGCACAACACGTCTTCTCGAGCATGGAGTAGCGGGATTCACAGTCAGTGAATTTCTTGCTCAGGTAGTAGATGGCATGCTCTTTTCTCTTTGTCTCGTCTTGCTGTCCAAGGACACAACCCATGGAATCTTCTAAGACGGTTAAGTACATTATCAAAGGTTTTCCTTCCACTGGAGGAGACAAGATGGGTGGTTCGAGCAGATATTCCTTAATGCTGTCGAACGCTTTCTGACAATCGTCTGTCCAGACGCAACTTTGATTTTTCCGTAGAAGTTTGAAAATATGAGCACAAGTTGCAGTCATGAGATATATGAATCTCGAGATGTAATTCAGACGTCCAAGAAATCCTCTAACTTGTTTCTCGGTTCTGGGTGAAGGCATTTCTTGAATCGCCTTGACTTTGTCTGGATCTACTTCAATTCCTCGTTTGCTGACAATGAAACCAAGGAGTTTTCCTGAGTAGACACCAAAGGTACACTTGTTGGGGTTCAGGCGAAGCTGAAACTTCCGTAAGCGTTGAAATAACTTTGTCAGATTCTGTATGTGATCTTCTTCATTTTCTGATTTGGCAATCATGTCGTCCACGTAGACTTCCACTTCCTTATGCATCATGTCGTGGAAAAGCGTAGTCATGGCCCTTTGATAAGTTGCCCCTGCGTTCTTTAGTCCAAAAGGCATAACACGGTAGCAGAACGTGCCCCAGGGGGTGATGAAAGCTGTTTTTTCCATGTCTTCAGGTGCCATTTTGATTTGGTTGTATCCTGAAAATCCGTCCATGAACGAGAAAACTTTGGATTTTGCTGTACTGTCTACCAACATATCAATATGTGGTAAAGGAAAATCATCCTTAGGGCTAGCTTTGTTCAAATCTCTGTAGTCGACGCACATGCGGACTTTTTCGTCTTTCTTAGGAACGGGAACAATGTTAGCTAACCACTGAGGGTATTCTGAAGTGACGAGGAAACCTGCGTTGATCTGCTTTTGAACTTCCTCTTTGATTTTCATGGCCATCTCCGGATGAGTTCTTCTTAATTTTTGCTTGACCGGAGGGCATTCTGCTTTTAATGGCAAGTGATGCTCCACTATACTGGTATCCAACCCTGGCATATCTTGATAAGACCAAGCGAAGACATCTGAGAATTCTTTGAGTAGCTGTATCAAACTCTCTCTGATCTCTGAACTGAGTGAAGCTCCAATCTTAACCTCTTTTCTGTTTCCATTGGAACCAAGGTTAATGATCTCTAGAGGCTCATTGTATGGCTGAATGGCCTCTTCCTTTTGTTGAAGTAGCCGTGAAATTTCCTTTGATATTTCTTCGTCTTCTTCTTCCTCTGCCTCGAATACAGGAAACTCAAAGCTTGGAGAAGTCATACGGTCGCACGTTTCAACGGGGTATTTTATGATTAATCTGCATATGTGTGATAAGTTTTATTTAGACAACGAGGGAAGACTCGGTGTATGCAGTTAATGGAATATTTGATGTTTTTTAAGGGTGTTTTTTAGGATTACCAATTTCCGAAAAAAGAAAAGGGAAAACTAAACGAAGGAACAGAATGACATTTTTATTTATGTACAGTCATTTCTTGAAACAAAGACCCTATAAAACAAAACTCTATTGCTTTGGGCGAAGCAAAGAGGGACATTTAACTAAGAAATAGTAAAATGCAAAGCCCTATGAAACATCTCTTCACCCTGGGCTATGGTGAGAGGACAAAATAACGGTGAAAGTTCCTACTTAGGAGTGCGAACAACAGTTGAAACTTCAACAGCTGTCCAGTAGTGGCGAACCCCATTGTGCACTAAGTAATCTGGAACCTTAGGCTTAAGCTGGCCTGTGGTAGGTCTTGATTTACCAACCACTGTCTTTGCAACACTCAGACGATCTTCTTCTACTTCAGCAGACTGAGCAGTGTGAGCATACCCATTTCCAAGTGGAGTATGTCGGTTTTTCTTTTGAGGAAACTTCCAATCTTCTGAATGGAGAGACTCGTTGTCGGAGACACTTTCGAGATCGTCCTCTTCTGTATTTTGGTCTTGCTCTTCTCCCAAGATGGCATTGACTAGATATGTGAACTCTAAATCTGTAGCCTCGGAAGGTGACTTGGGGATATAATCCTCAATGATGATTTCACCAGTCGATGATGATGAATAGCAAGGGTTATACATCTCTTTTGGCTGAGAGAGGTACTCATAATCAATGTTCCATCCAGTTGGAACAATGTCTTCAAGAGAGATTCTTGAACTTTCAGGAGCGGAGTATTTCACCATGTAGTCGAATTTTCCGCTTGGTTCTCCTAATGTATCCCAAGTCTCTTCGGGGATAGGAGGAACTTCTTCTGATGAACCATGACTTCTGGTGGTGAAGCTGTTAGTAACTTCATCATTGCTTGGTTGAGTCTTACTTTCAGATCCTTTAGTCGGATAACAGCAAGGTGATTCAGACTCTGGTAGGGAGATGTATCCTGCTCTGTTAAGATAGGATAACCATTCCTCTTTATCGGTGTTTTCCGTACCGATGGTATTGACTGTTTGTTGAACAGGTTGAAGAAAACCTCCACTGCAGAAAGTTTCTTGAATAGGGAGAACTACCTCAATCCCTGGGATAGCTCTTGATGATGTCGGAAAGAATCCAATTCCCGTTCTGTTCTTGTTGTTGGTAGGAATATTAATGTGACCCCAACCACTGGTAGTGCCATCCTTCACAACTTGGATTGCATCTTTGTATGAAGAGATAGACGCTGCTTTCTCCTTTCCTTTGTCCAAGGAAAGTGCTTGGAATTTAGTTCCAACAACTTCTTTTGGTTCTATGTCGGAGAATGATGACAGGTTGCTGACGATCAGAGCTCGTTCTCCACATACGGTTACCAATTTGTCATTTCTTATGAACTTCAGTTTCTGATGAAGTGTTGAAGTAATTGCCCCAGCCTCATGAATCCATGGGCGACCTAGCAAACAACTGTATTGTGCTGGAATGTCCATAACCTGGAAAGTGATTTTGAACGTCTGAGGTCCAATAGTTATGGGAAGATCCACTTCTCCGAAAACTGACTTTCTTGATCCATCAAATGCTTTGACGATGACATGACTTTTTCTTAGAGGGTAATCTTTGAAGGATAATCTTGATAATGTTGATTTAGGCATGACGTTGAGAGAGGATCCATTGTCTATTAGGACTCCTGTGAGTGTATCACCTATGCAGCCAACTGAGATGTGAAGTGGAAGATTATGGTCCACTCCTTCTTCAGGAAGATCTTCGTCACAGAAACTTAGGTTAGTTCCGGCGGAGATGTTGGCAACGATGTTGTTGAATTGGCTTATTGTAACACTTGGTTCTACGAAAGCTTGTTCCAAAACTTTCTGTAGAGCTTCCCTATGAGCTTCAGAACTCAATAGCAGGGAAAGAACAGAAATCCTAGACGGAGTATGTAGTAATTGATCTACAATGTTGTATTCACTCCTCTGGATTAACTTCAAGATCTCACCATTTTCTTTCGCTTGAACAGCATTGGTCGGATGATTGTCTTGCCTATGTGGTACTTCCTCCGAAGGTTTCTCCATATTTTCTGTTGTTCTGTTGAAGACTCGTCCACTTCTGGTGACTCGACTAACATCAGCAATGTTGACAACAGACGGTAATGGTATTTCCTTACCATTTTCAATGAATGTAGCATTGTACTTGTATGGTATAGCCTTGCTGGACTCATACGGTACAGGACCTGGTAAGTAGATGACTAGTGGTGCAATTGCTGTCTTCCTGCTATCATACTTAACTTGCATAGGTTCATCTTGATTAATTTGAGGAGATATGGTAAAGACTTCATCATCTTCTCTGTTAGCAAGAACAGTAATGGTATCGTCATCCATCAGCTTTTGAATATCGTTGCGAACACGCAAACATCCTCGTGAATTTCTTCGACAGATTTCGCATCTACTGTAAGCGTGGAAATCTGTTCCAAAGTAGGCAAGTCCATTTAAAGTTTTGTGGAACCTGACTACCGATCCTTCAAGGTCTTCAACTTTGTAGATTTTGTATTCTCCTGGACATCCTTGAACCATGTTGATGTCATGTTCAGTTCTGACTCGGATATGTTGAATCCATCCTAAGTCCATTTGTTCTTGTAATGCAGCTTGAACTATGGCACATCCTTGATTATTCTTTGGACAAATTTCGCATGTGAAGTAGTTGTGAGGTGGTACATGACCGTACCCAACTTGTTTAGCGTGCATCCTGACAAGATTTTCCCCTATCTGACGAATGTCGTAGATTTGAATGACGTTGGGGTGTTGGTCTATCAGATTTACTGAAGCTTCTTTATGCTGCGGCAAAGGATTTGCTTGGACGTTTGGATTAGTATCTTTGAAGGATAGCATTCCGCTCTTCACTAATCGTTGGACGTCAATCTTGAAAGAGAAACAGTTCTCAATATTGTGACCTGGTGCCCCCTGATGATAGGGACAAGATTGGTCAGCCTTATACCATGGTGAGGAACTGTTTGTAGGATTTGGAGGACTCCTCGTCTGAATGAGTCCTTTTGCCAGTAATGTTGGAAACAATTCTGCATACGGCATTGGTATGGGGTCAAAGGCAGGATACCTTGGAGCCCGATTGTTGTAATTTGGAGGTCGAACCTGCTGCTGAGGTTGCTGCGACCTTTGTTGAATTTGTTGTTGCGAGACCTGAGGTTGATAAGCTGGCGCTGAGTTAACAACCGGAGTTATTGCTGCAACTTGAGGTTGGAATTTCTTCTTGATTTTGTGCAAGACATTGCTGACATCTTTGTTCAAGCGTCCTTCTCGAACTGCTTCTTCTAAACGCACACCCATGTTTACCATCTCGGTAAAGTCACTTGGTGCACTTGCAACCATTCGTCCGTAGTAAAATGGACTTAAAGTTTTGAGATAGATTTTTGTCATTTCTTTCTCTTCAAGTGGCGGACAAATTTGAGCAGCAACTTCACGCCATCTTTGAGCGTATTCCTTGAAGCTTTCTCTATCCTTTTGAGTCATGGCCCGGAGTTGATCTCTGTCGGGAGCCATATCCAGATTGTACTTATACTGTTTGACGAAGGCCTCTCCGAGGTCTCGAAAAGTACGAATCTCTAAACTGTCCAAGTTCATGTACCATTTGAGTGCAGCACCAGTCAGGCTGTCTTGAAAATAATGAATGAGCAATTGTTGATTATCAGTCTGAGTTGACATTCTTCGAGCGTACATTACGAGATGACTTTGTGGGCATGAATTCCCTTTGTACTTCTCGAATTCTGGTACTTTGAACTTGTGAGGAATCTTAACATTTGGAACCAGACAGAGGTCTGCAGCATTCTTTCCAAATAGATCTTGTCCTCGGAGAGTCTTGAGTTCCTTCTGCATTTGCAGAAACTGTTCTTGGAACTCGTCCAATCTTTCATACACGCCAGCGTCCTCACTGGGAGCGTGATGATATACTTGTCCGCCATGCGGGGGAAAAGTATGCATAATGGGCTGTGGAGAAGCCATGACAGCAGATCTAGGAATCTCAGCATTCTGTTGTGCGAAACCCATTGCCGTTGCTCTTGGAACTTCAATTTCCAGAGGTTTGTAACCCTCCGGTGGACGCATATCCATGGTGACTTTTGGAGCTTCAGAAGCTGGAGGTATGTACCCTTCTGGAGTAAAGTTATACGGCATGCCCCAAGGTCGATCAGGCGGCATGGTATACTGAGGAATAGGAGTAGAAACAATCTCGGAAACCACAGTCCTTTGTGGTTCTTCTGGCGTTGGTCGATTCTGCGCAACTACCAGGGTTTCTACCATACTATTGAGTCTTTCAACAGTACCTTTGAGAGTATTAATCTCTTCTCTGAGTTCTTCATTCTCTTGCTCAAAGTCTTCCATTCTTTTCTTGTGACTTGAACGAGTGTTGTATTGATGAGACAGCTTGAAAGTCTTGGTTCACCTCCTTCTCCTCCTCTCTTTCTGGAGAAAGGAAAGTGACTATTAGATCCGCGACAATTCTCGTGTCAGTGCGTACGACTAAAGCGATGTATGATATGCAATTAAGTTATTATTTTTCAAGGAAACACCATAATTACGTTATGAAACATCAAACTTTTATTAATTAAGCGAAAACGCCGTTTTTACACACTTTGAAAATGGAAATACAGAGAAACTGAGAGAAAGGACTCTAAAACTTTGATGATGAGTCGACTTCACGTTCTAACATCTTCTTCTGTTTCTTGAGCTGAGCGTTCTCTGACGTGAGCTGATCGATGATCCAGGAAGCAGGAGGAATATGATGAGAAAGTGACGATTGTGTCACTTGTCGATCCAGTACTTCAAGTAACTCATCCTTCCTTCTTAGGATGTTATGAATCTCAACGTTTTCTGTGTTGACGATTCGATACTTGTTCCTCCAAGCATTCCTTTCTTGGCATACTTTGTTTAATGCCACTTGCAGTTTTTCAACGTCGGTGGAGAAAAGGTAAATTGGTTCCCTTAGGGGAATAGGTTCTTGATGTTGATATGGCATCCTGAGCTTGAATGCTCTGACGCGTACCCATTGAAGGTAAGGATCCAGGGAGATGCAAAGATGTTTTCCTAACAATCTTCTCCCTTTTGTGTGAACAAGACGCCAGGCTTGGACAATTTCCTTCTTCAGCATGTTGCCATGATCGTCGATGTTCTTGAAGAACAGACCCTCCAATTGAATATTACTTGGAATGTTTTTCCTGGGATAGCCGTATTGACGACGGGCTAAAGCTGGATTGTAACTGATTCCTCCCTTAGTTCCAATAAGGGGTACGTTGGGGAAATTTCCGCAACTGAAGATGATCTTGGTTTCGTCGTTGTCAGGACTACACCACTCAATGTCTGTATTAGTGAGAGACATGATTTTCTGTGACCAGTAAAGGCCATCCCTCATATTCCAGAAAGTGCTAGACTTTGGCAGGTGTGAAACGAACCATTCGTATAACAACGGTACGCATCATGTGATTAATCCTCCTCGCTGCAGGTTTCTTGAATGCACAGAGTGATAAGCATCCGCAAGCAAGGTTGGAACTGGATTTCCAATTAAGAAGATCTTAATTGCGTTGATGTCGACGAAATCGTTAATGTTAGGGAACAAAAACAATCCGTAGATAAGCAAAGCCAAGACTTCCTCAAAAGCATTCATATCTTGGATGCTGACGAAGTACCGAGCTTGATCAAACAGGAATTTAGAGGGCAATCCTTGAATTCCTCCTCTACTCACCATATGAGTTCTGATGTCGACTACGTTCAAAGGAGTAGTTGCAGCAATGATAATGTCGTCGGGATTCTTTTCCAAACCGGAGTACGGATCTTGCGCGTACACAGGTATTCCAATCAGACGAGAGTACTCCTCTAACGTAGGCATGAGCTGGTAATCTGGAAAGGTGAAGCAGTGATACGTTGGATCGTAAAACTGTATCAAGGTGGGAAGGATCCCATCCACCATGTTGGTATTGAGCAAAGGCAGAAGTTTTCCATACTTCTCCTTGAAAGCCTGGGGGTTGACCACCAGTTTTCCGAGCTTTCCCAGTTCCTCGACCTGGGGAATCTTGAAGGTGTATTTCCTAGCTCTCTTTCTTCCGTAATCCATAATATAGATCCTTAAGTCCTTTCTCCGTTTCTCTCTTTCTATGAAGTTCAAAACGTTCGTTATTTAGTTTCCTTGAAAAACGACTCGAAAAAAGACTCTTTTTGTTTTTAGTTGTTTATTAATGAATGATGCATGAATGCATGAATGCACACACAAGAGTTTTAAACAAACATGGCGTTGAAGGGTATAGTGGTCATGAAGTCCAAACGCAATCCCCGCCCCAATGGTAAACTAAGGTTAAGGATTTTTGTACCTGTAGAACGGGTTCTAGGGATCTCAGAGTTTTTGCTCAACCTTAAAGATACGTTGATTGGTATCTATAAGAGAGTTTTCTCTGAGTGTAGTATCTGCGTGACAATTACTTCCGTAATCACCGCTCTACGTCCTAAAAAAAGGCTTTAAGTGGGGTTAATGTGTTTCTAGGTCCTCCTGGTACAAATCAGTCTCGGAATGCAGTGGCGCAGTTAATCACAACCAGCCAGGCAAATCCCAAAAGTAGACTTGGAAACCAAGATTAGAGGGCCTTCACCGGGAAGACATCCTCCATCCTATCTTATGTTGCACTCAAATCCGGGTATAGGATTTCTCACCACAAGGGGGAATCAAGCCCTTTCCCGATACAGAATAAACAAAATAAACAAATATGTATGCAACAATCACATGAAATGACACAGAGGTTAGGCAGGACCTCTCTTGTTTGAGGGGGAATTTGGCATCCCTAATTCCTCATTGGGGCTGGACCAGCAACAGGTCAACCATTGGTTTGGATGAAAAACCAAGGTTTTGAACACTTATTTCCCCAGCAGAGTCGCCATTTTTCTGTGGTGTCGTTTTCTTTTACCTCCCCGTTTCACTTGGGAGGACGGCACGCTAGACCCTTCACGCGAAATTTGGAAGGAGAATGCGCCCGTGGCGGGATGAATTTTATTTCAGTTCTTCCTACGATATCACACGAACTTTCTTATTGTCCTACGAGTAGGAAAGGGGAAAAAAGATCTCAACTAAACCCTAGGAGTTTGCTAAGTGTGGGGATTTCACCTAGACTAGAAATTTTGGAGTCCGGGAGGTCGGTTATACATAGGGAAGTGTTTAAACACCCTACATATCTGTAGTACTCTACAGGAACCTTCTCTGTGTCATTGTGATTGTGTTTGCTGCTAATGATTGGGAAAGTTTCTCCTTTGTGTTAGGAGAGAGAATTGAATTGATTTGAAAAGACAGACAGACAGACAGACTGACTATTTTTGGTATTTTATTAGCTCGCTGAGATTCCTTGTGAACCTCATGCCTACATATCCCTAGTGGAAGTCAGAGCTTAATGTAGTTCGGGGAACTAACTAGGGAAATTAATTATTTTTTTTGGTGCCTTGCTTGAAGCTCAAGGTTGAAGCTTGGAATTAAATCTCTGTTTACAGTAAAGAGACATGAAATCATCTCTACAGAGAGGTATTTGTACTATTCTACCACAAACATTTTGAAAGAGTGACAGAATAACTGAATTCATTTCATTCAAGAGGGGGACCTTACTTGTGTGTGTGCAAGTATGCCAGTCAGATGCCTCTTAAATGAAAGAAAGATGCTCGTCCAAATTAGGGAAAGTGTACAAGTCTGGGGATGTGCCAGAGCATGTCTTTCAGAGTCCTAAATGGGAGACTTTGATTGAAATTGAAATTGAAATGTTTGTTTGTTTGAATGTGGTAGAGTAGTAAAAATATCTCTCTATAGAGATAAGCTATGTCTATCTACTGTATAAAAGATTTGAATTTAGCTGGCTTGTATGAGGCCCAAGCTTGAGGCTTTTTGATTGATTAATTAATATTATTGACTCTGGGAGATGACTCCATTGAGGATTAATTACAGGGTATTTTAGTGTTCTGTACAAAGCCCAGAATTGAGGCTGACTCTATTTGGAGAGTGTTTATTTGATGGATTTTATTTGGTGTTCTGTACAAAGCCCAGAATTGAGGCTGACTCTACTGAGGGAGACTCTATTTATGTGCCTTGTACAAAGCCCAAGGTTGTGGCTGACTCTAGCTATGAAAAACATTATTTTCTGCCTTGTACAAAGCCCAAGGTTGTGGCGGACTCTTAAATAAATGAATTGAGTATGGATGACTATATGGGGAAAGATCCTAAGTGTTAGGAATCTTTGACACATGAAAGTATGGTTTATCTGCCTTGTACAAAGCCCAAGGTTGTGGCTACTGAATGATGAAGAACTCACTGGGGAGACTCTATTATCTGCCTTGTACAATGCCCAAGGTTGAGGCTGACTCTTGACAGGGGAGTTTTATTGTTTGGTGCCTTGTATGAAGCCCAAGGTTGAGGCTAACTGTTTTTGTTGGTTTTAACTCTACTGGAGATTAAAAAGACTGTTTTTCTTTGGAAGCTAACCCTTTCCAGGGATTTTGACTCAGCTGGTGAATTTGTCTATTAAAAGACTGACTTTTATCATGTTTTTGGAGGCTGACCCTTTCCAGGGGTTTTGACTCTTTTGGGGAAATTATCTCCTAAGAGAAATGAATCTTTATTTTTTTGACTTTTTTATTAATTGACTTTGGAGGCTAACCCTTTCCAGGGGTTTGACATTTTAGACAGATGTTGGAGGCTAACCCTTTCCAGGGGATTTTTTGTTAAATGAATGGCAGAAAGATTATCTAGTGGAGACTTCTTGTTTAAAGCCCAAGATGAAGGCTGACTCAATGCTGAGGATGATCAAACATGGATCCTAGACTCTGCTAAGGAAGATTGATGAAGATAAGGGTGACAGAGACTATCCATGTCTCTCATTCCAGAAGGTGTACTCAATGCAAAATTGAGACAAACTTAGCTTGTTTAAAGTCTGGTTTAAATTGGAAGAAACTCACCAGGGTAGGCTAAAAGGTGACTAAAGACCTGTTCCTATGTTTATAAGAAACCTGATGGGTCCTTGTATACAAGCTCAAGAGGAAGCTGGAAATGCTTTTAAGAAGCCTGTGGGTCCTTGTACAAAGTCCAAGAGGAGGCTAGTCGAGGGTCCTTGTTATAGCACAAGAGAAAGCTATGTAGTTTTGAACTTATTTTGGCTCTAAGCAAATGGGTAAGAGGTTTCACCGGGAATAATTCCTCTTTGGGTGGATGTGTCCTATTATTTTGGATTCTAAGGTTTTTGCCAAGATGTTTCACCGGGAATAATTCATCTTGGGGGTTTGAACTACAGATCTCTAATTAGGAAAGAGCCTTCACCGGGAAGACATTCTCAATCCTAGGTCATATTCCTATAATATATATATATATAGTTTAACTGTCCTAAGGTTTATACTCAAACGTAGTTCTAAACTAATATATGTACAGTTTATATTTGACAGTAATTTAAATAAAGACTGTAAATTGAAAGCTTGTAAAGCCTAACCTGGATGGAGTGGAGGCCATTGAAGAAGTATGTACAGAGCCTCAACAGTATTTTTGTTGTTTTGTTGATAACAGTTGAATATATATATGATAAACAGTTAATGTTTTTTTTTGAAAACAGAAGAAGTGAAGATGGACAAAGGTCATATAGGTATCTGAAGAGTTTCACCGGGAATAATGCCCTTCAAATACCAGAAGAATGTTTTGAAAACAGAAAGAAGATTTTGAAAATACAGTTTTGAAAACAAGCTAAGAAGAGAAGGTTTTTGGGACTTACACTCTATTAGAGGCCCAGTACTTTACAGTACTGGTGTAAAAGCAATTGAAAATGATTTTGAATGATACAAGGTTTTGTTGTTTGAAAACCCTAATCATTTGATTTATTTGGAGATTGAAAACAGTTTTGAGAATTGACAAAAGTCAACTTAATTAAAGTAAAAATAAAGATTTTTTACTTAATTAAGACCTAAACAATTAGGGTTTTATCATGAACTTTATTTACAAAATGATTTAGGTTAAAACAAAGTGAAAATATGTATTAAAGTATTTAAGAAAACACCTAAAACATACTATTTTAAACCTAATTAAAATTCAAGAAATACATAATATTTTTATGATTTTTTTGATTATTCACAAAATAGGTATATTAAATGATAAGTGTGTGAAAAATGAAGTGAAAATAAATTAATTTGATAGGTTAAATAAATATGTGAAGTTTTGTGAGAAAATGAAAGAAATTGTGTGTAAAAAAATAGTTTTGGCCCTTGGAGGGTTTGAACCCACGCCCTCTAGGCCACACACTCAAAACAAACACCACTGAGCCAACGCGCGTGTGGTGATAGTGACTTGCCTTCATTTGGTTATGTTTCAAAACAAGTTGCAAATCCTTGAAAAATAAAAGAATCAAAAAGTCTGGGGCGAGGGGGATTTGAACCCCAGACTTGAGGCATGATGATACTAAGGGCGTATGGGAGGCCACTAGGGCAAGTTTGTTCAGTCGTTAAGGGAATGCCTATCATTAAAAATAAAACAAACTTTGCTCAGAGATTTGAAAAATGGCGCCACCCTCCATCTTCGTCTTCAACCTCAAGCTCCATCAATTCAAATTTCTGAACTCTCTCAACTCTCAACCATTTGCAATGATGTAAACATGAAACTTGCTCTAAATTCACTCACGATTCTAAATATGTAACTAACATGAATTAATATTAACTACATCTAACTAATTTACCAGAAATCGTGAAGAACCCTAAAATTTCAAAATCAAATTAAATGACTATACTGCAAGATAAATGGATGATGATAGAGGGTTTTCAATCCTCTGATGATGCTGAACAAGATAGAATCGAGCTATTTCACAAAGAGTACTTAAATTAGAGAAGTGAGGTTCAGGAACTTACCTCTGAAAATGGAGGTCGTGAGGATGATTGAGAGCACCTGGGCTTGAATGAATGATCTCAATAGCTTCCCTAAGACTCAATGATGCTAACTGAATGCTTGTTGGAGCTTGAATCCTCCTGAATTGCTCTATGGTCCTCCCTCGATTTCAGCTTCAAGTGAACATGGAGGGTGTTGATTCTTGAGTTACAGATGAGCTGCAGCCATCTGGTTAGCTTCACTATGACCTGAGGAATGTGCCTGGATGATTGGCTTGGCTCAGAACCTCCTGAATTACTCCATGGACCTCCAACTGCAAATGCTCCAAAGTGAGAGCAACAATGGTGTTCCTCCACTTACAGAAGTGATCCAGGTGCTTGGATCACCTCAAATGACCTCCCTTGAGATGTTAGAATGCTTACTTTCCAAAGATGAGCTCTGGTTTGAAGAAAACGATTCTTCTTGCCAAAGAACTTTGAAAAACAATAAGCATGAGAAGAGAAGGAGAAAGCAAGGAATTGAGTTGCTTTGGTGTGGTTTCTGAATGAGAATGAGGCCTCTATTTATAGGGAATTGGTTCAGAGTAATTGATCATAGTAAGCTTGCTTAATGAGGTGAGTTTGGTTTCTTAGCCATGAAGAAAGTTTGAAAATATCCCAAATGCAATGATGCATTTTCGGGCTAGCTTCCCCAACCATTGATCTTGCATGATCTTAGGGAACATTTCTGATTCAGAGGAGAGTTCTAATTGGCTTAGAGCAAGATTCCTTGATGATTCACCATTTGCCATAAATTCAAAAATGCAATCATTACATAATCACATGCCTTTGTTTTTGGGAATCTTCTCTAATCCTTATGCAATGATGAATTTGAATGTATGGCATGTCTTCAGATGTATTAGAGGTCGTGTAGCATCATTTAGTGAAGCAAAATGCACAAAATTGCAAAGTTTCAAATTGTACATGACCTATAATTTCACTTCATGAGGCCAACTTTGAACAAGCATAACTCCTAGCTCAAATTGAATTTGGAGAAGGTTGAACACAATTTGGAAAGCCCTAAACATCTACTTCAAATCATTAGTTTATGTCTTCTTCAGAATCATTTGGGAAATTTGTGAAAAATGAGCCCAAAGTTGGATGAAAACTAGGTTAAAACACTTAGAAAAATTTCTAAGTGTTTATGACCTAAACTTCAAAATTTCCAAAACTTCATAAATGGTTGATCTTTTGAAAAAAGTTCCTTTGTAAGATGTTGTTTTATTTTGCAAGATCTACAACTTTTATGTTGGAAGTTTTTTGAGTTGTGTAGGTGAAATTTTGAGTTCTCATCATGCCTTCAAAAACCCTAATTCCCGACTTTTCGCTCCTTGATGAATTTCTTTGAATTTCTTTGGTCAAATGACTTTTACATCCATATATTGATGATATTGATCTTTGAAAGTCATTTTTTGACCAAAAACCTTAAAAGTCAATGATGATCCTTCACAGTTGACTTTTTCCTGACAAAGTGAAATTTTGGGCTTTTGTGTAGAAACAAGATCTTTTCCTCAAATGAATGATGTAAATGGATTATATTGAGGTAGTAGAGATTCTTGAATCATGTCTTGAGTTTTGGATTCATGCCCTGATTAAAAGTCAACTATCTTGGTGAATTAGGTCAAAACCCTAATTTGTCGACCATGTGAAAATAATGACTGTAGACTTTGAATTGAAGTGTGATGTCCAGTAGATCTTGCAATATGAGTTATTTGAAGATGATTGATGTCTTTGAATGGTTCCCTGAGGCTTTTTAGGGTTTCCCAAAAGTGATCCCTGATTTTAGTCCTTGATAGGCTCAAAACCCTAGTCTGGTGACCTGAGTAAACCTGTACTCATATGACTGGATGTCTAATCAATCATAGATGAGAAAAGTGAAGTCTTTGAGCCTCATGATTGTATTAGGGACTAATCCTTGTATTGATTGATCCTTTGCCTGAGCTTTCTTGTCTTTGAGCATCCTCGATTGGATACCAGATGGAGAAGTGACTGCTCTGGGAACTTGTCTTGACCTGATGAAAAATCCTGAAGATATGCCATCTCAGGGGGGTCAAAAATTAGGGTATGACAATATCTGATTGAGAATATCGGAACGGGTCATACATTAGACCATATCTGATAGAGAATGCTTGCTCGTTAGAGTTGATAAGTTATTTGATGAAGTTTTGGAATGTAAAAGGCTTGTCAGAATGAATCTTCAGCTTGATTATATCTGAGAGGAATGCTGGTAGAGGCGGAACCTGAAAACAAAGTTAGAAATATGCAATGTCATGATGCATGTATATATGACGAGTCTCTCCAAATAAATGAGAAAGTTGTATGTTTATCATGAAGTAATGTATGCGATGTAAGAATATGTATGTGATGTATATGATGTATGACTGATATTGTTCTGAGAAAATAAATCTCCGTATTATTGTGACTTGGATATTTGATCTTGTTTTGTAGATGCTTAGCTGGGGATTTATGATCTCTGCTTGGGGATGATCAGTAACTTGATGTATCCTGATTGGGGGTTAGAGATATTAATAAACCATGTTGGAGAAGAGCAAAGTGTTGGAGATGTAAACTCTGTTGGGGAGCTATGTCTTTGTTGGGACGAGAGCATTTGAAGGTCTCTTCTTAATGATTACTCTGTGGGGATATAATCTTGTGAACCCGGTTCCGTGGGGAGATATGGGTGTCTTGAAAGCTGCCCCCAGTATTATAGTAACTACCATTCCTGATTTTGATTAGGACACACCATTGAGTATTGATCAAGATGTCAACTGGACTTGCATAGATTTGCCCCTGCTAGTAGGAACTTTGTAAAGATTCGCCTCGCGAGGACTTTATGAGATGTGCAATATGGGTGACATGCCCCTAGTAATCATAGGCCCAAAACAATGCCCCATGTTGATTGGGAAGTAGCTTCATATCTACTTGGATGCATGCCCCTGATTGCTTTGGCATCTTTGAGAGATTCTCGGAACCTTGACTTGATTGCCCCAGATTGATCGGGAAATAGTTTGAAACCCACTTGGGATGTGTGCCTTTGACTGTTTTGTGTTTGAAATATTATTGGAATCTTGACTTGATTGCCCCAGGTTGACTAGGCAAAACGTGCCATGCCCCTTGTATACGTAGGAGACATTGCTTCTTGGAGTAATCTTGTCTGTCGAGATAACTGTTAGTCATTAGTTGTACCCTGTGCAGGTTCTTCCTGTTGCTAACATTTGAAATTATGTAGCAGAATATGTTTAATAATGTATTCATGAGATGCAATGCATATGTTTGTCTTGAGTTTGTTGAAAAACATTTAAACTGGAGATGTAAAAGTGTGATGTTTATAAAACGTGATGTTTGTAAAAGACGAAATATCAACTCTGCATTTATGGCAAACCTTAAGGAGTCAGGATACCTTTTTTGTGACAGCACGCTTTCGAACTAACCATGCTTCAGTTAGGACTTTCAAGGGTTGTAACGTGGCTTGGTTCACGGTTTAAGAAGCAAAGGATAACGACTCAAAGTTTATTTGTACCCATCCCAATCTTCGTGATGTTCTTCGATCCTATGCTCAGTTAACTTTGCGTTTAAGTCTTAGCAAAGCTTTGAAGTCGTAACATTGATATTTGATGATGGTTTTAGCACCGACAGTCCTCCTTTTTTGTAATTCTTTTTTTTTTCTTTTGAGGATTTGTAATGACCTCTTTTTTTACATTGATTTTGTTATCCTTAACTTTTTCCTGAACTGTTTATTTTGAGGTTAGAGTCAGCGGGATGTTTTGATTTTTGATAAGTCTCCTTCATAGGTTTTGACTTAACAGCGTTTTCTTTTTGGTGGATATTGACTACCTGACTTAATGGTTGCGGGAACCCATCATTATTCGTGTAGACAACGCTAAGACAATTGAGTTAACTGAGTAACTACCCTACCCCAGGTTATGATTAAGGGTTTTAAATTGTGCAAGAAAGAAAACTTCTACTCCTTAGGCTCAAAGGGGTTGACGAGGGATTAACATCCTTATATCTCCACTGTTTAGGAATTTAAACAATGCTTGTACATCGTCAGCATAGTCTGTTCAAAAGCATCACTGTATGAGGTTGCGGCATCGTCTTCGTCATCCTCCCTCAAGAGGCTTATAGCTTAGCAGGAGCTGAATATCACAAAACATATGCAAAGTAAAGACGCAATTTAAAATTAGTGATAGCGAAATAAATTATTCAAGACAAACATATGCAATGCACTGATGATGATTATTAAAACAGATAATGTCTATCATGAGTCAAATGTTTAAACAAACATAAAAGAAACTTGCAAATGAAAGTAGATCTAATGATCTGAAAGTTCGTCCGTCTAGACGTCAATCAGTCTTGTCATGACTAGGCATAGGAGCGGTGATCACCACAAGATTTTCAGGAGGGTTGAATTTGATTTCTCCGTCATTGATCAGATCTTGAATCTTATTCTTCAATGTCCAGCAATTGTTTGTGTAATGTCCAGGACTGTTGGAGCGGTACGCGCACCTCGCATTGGGTTTATATCTAGGAGTGGTGGTGGTAAAATTCTTAGGAACATCCCTCAGAGTAATCAATCTGATCTTCAACAGATGTCCTAATGCTTGAGCCAGTGACATATTAATCTGGGTGAATTGACGCTTAAGCGTGTCTAGCTTGCGTCGTTGTTATGGAACTGGTGTAGCGATTCAGAGTATCCGAGGTTCGAGCTTCCGGAATGCGTATCTAATAAGAATGTTTCAGAAGTCTGGGGGTCAAGCTTCCAGAATGTTCATCTGATTGGAACTTTCAGAATGTCCGGGGTTCGAGCTTCCGGAATGTATATCTGATTGGAATGTTTCAGAAGTCTGGGGGTCAAGCTTCCTGAATGTTCATCTGATTGGAACTTTCAAAATGTCCAGGGTTCGAGCTTCCGGAATGTATATCTAATTGGAATGTTTCAGAAGTCTGGGGGTCAAGCTTCCAGAATGTTCATCTGATAGAGATTGGTTTGTTAATGGTATTTGTCTGACCAGTTGGTCGACCTGAAAGGCAAAGTTAGTTCTATGTGATGTTATGAATGCAAATGCAGTCTTTTCAAGGATCTTTAGGAATTTAGTTAGAAACTTTAGACAATGATTTGGTCCCGTCTTTGTCTGAAGAACTTTGATTCTCGGATGTCCTTCGACGGGAATCAAGCTCACCATATTGAGGGGGTCATCGCCTTTGATTCGGGATACCTCTGAATTTGAAAGTATATGGCTAGAGGAAAATAAATCCTCTTGCCCTTTGATAGGTACTGTGTCTTTAAATGGGAAGGCATACGACCAAAGGAAAATAAATCCTTTTGCCCCTTGATAGGTACGGTGTTTCTGAAATGGAAGGCACACGGCCAGAGGAAAATAAATCCTCTTGCCCCTTGATTAGGGATTCAGTCTTTGATAAAGGCACCTGAAATTGTGCGCCCTAAATTCCTAAGATCCTTGAAAGGGTTAGTCAACATGTTATGCTTATGATGTCATGATGTCATGATGTTATGTGAATGCAGCTCATTATACACAGCGTGAGATAGTAAGGGTAAACAAGTTTTTTAACAAAACCTGCCGGGAAACAAAAGTTAGTAGAAAACACAAACAAGTCACACAAGTCACGCAAGTCACACAATTTCCTTAGGCTTGGCTTGCATGGAGTTTAGGTCATGTGAGATACCCTTCCCCAAAGGTATTTCTAAGGATAAAGGTGATATCAGCAACGGGTTCTACCGAGTTACCCAGAATTGTCAGCCCTCCTAAAGCACCCTCGAACATGATACATACATACCATGCAATGATACTTTGAGAAAGAACCTATCTGAGTTGTAGTATCGGGTAGCGACTAAGCTCTTAACATACATCAAGAGTAGTCCCCCCACTACGTTCCTAAAAGTAAACATGGGTTAAAGGTAACTAAAGGTCCTTAAACTCCGACTCGCCTACAGATATCCACACGAACCTCTCTCATGCAAAAGAGGCATGCGAACACCCATAGAGGCCTAACTTAAGCGTGAACTCTCATATTGACCAATCCTCCACATACATGAAGGAGGTCGCCATGACTATGCCACTTCCTATCTTAGGTGTACTTGAATCCGGGTGTAGGATTCGTCCTTCGTTTTTCCCAAAACAGCCCTGAAAAATAAAGCAAGCAAAGCAAACAATAGAAAACATTTTAAAGTGAATCCTAAGCTTTTAAGGTAACCCCTCTTTTATTCGAAATCTTATCCCCAGTAGAGTTGCCAGTTCTGTAATACGGTGAACTGACTTTATTGAAATGTGCGTTAAGCAAGCGTCGCCACCGACAATTAATCAAGATTTTTAATATTTTTAGTATTAGAAATATTATTAGAGTGTCGGGTATTATTTTGGGAATTTTCAGAGCAAATAAAATTAGACCTTAAAATAAGAGTTAACGAGTAAATGGGGAGTTTTAATAAAATAAATTAGATGGGCTGAGTGTTATGTTGTACATCTAATTTGGTTTTGGCCCAAATTGGAATAATTGAGAAGTGAGAATACAGTTAGGTTTTTAGAAACAGTAACATAACATTTGAAGAAAAAAATAAAAGAACGGCACGGAGAAGAGGAAATTAGGAGAAGAAAAGAGATACGAGAAGTTGCCATGAAGAGAATAACGGAAGGGTTACGCGAAGTCGGAAAGCTTGGATTCAACTGGAATTGTAGAGCGGACTCCGAATATAAGGTAAGGGTGGGGTTCTTGCTCTATAAACGGGGATATGATGGACCGTATGTGGGGTTTAGGGGATTAATATTATCTCTACGTGTTGGTATGATTATTAGTGTCTGTGTTGTCGCTGTGTGAATTTTCTAGAAATTGTTTGTAGAAATTGTTGATGTGTTGCTATTCTGATGAAAATTGTGTGGGATATTATATTGATTTGTGATTTGAGAGAAACTCTAATAATTAAATTATGATTTATATTTTTATGTGGTTGTTAGTCGATATATTTTTGGAATTGTTGGATTGATTTAGTTCTTGTTATTGATTGATTTTAAGAATAAGAAGCACATGTGTATGTTTTAGTTTTGCTTACCGTAAAATAGTCTGAGTAGCTTGACACCATGCATATTTTGAAACCAATATTTTATCAATAATTTGAATTAGTTAGAAATATATTTCCATATGTTATGTCTAATTAACTTGCAGTAACAAAAATTTCCATCGCCGAATTGTGTATGTTACGTATTGGCGGAACACACATATATATGGTGCTATTGTACAGAATGTATATATGCATTCAAGAAAAGTTAACTTTATTATTTATAATAGTAATAATAATAATGATAATAATAATAATAATAATAATAAGTAAATATTATTAGTATAATAATATTTTTAGGACTTTTGAGTAAGAGATAATATTGAGTTATTTGGCCAACTTAGGTGATTTTCAATTCTATTAGAGTTGTCAATAGGATTGTCAGAGTTGTTTCCGAGATATTTAGAGTTAAGTCTGATAAGCTGTAAAGATTAAAATTGAAGGTATTTGACCCTTTAGAGTTGTTCTATTATTACTTGAGTCAGACCATTAGGTTTATAAGAGTTACTCTTATATGTAAGAGTTATCAGTAGAGGATTTTTGGGCACCTTAGAGTTGTAGGGATTATTATAGAGTTATTTAGAGTTCCTTGGAAGCTCTGTCGAGTTATAACTATATACCGTTATAACTTTTTACAAGTTAATAATATAGAATAATATTAGGATTGTTCGAGAATAATTCGATAACCGTTGTGCTTGCGGTGTTTTTGGTGATGTTATGACGTGACGTATTTTTGTGAGTTTTGTGAAGTATGGCGATGTTTGCGTGAATTATCTGTGATGAATTATTGTTGTTGAGTTGTCGTGTGATATATTGCGATGTTGCGATGAGTTTTTGTGAATTATTGCGAAGCGCAGGATTTAAGGTGACGATTGTTTATCAATAATTATTGATATATTTTGGCGATGTAGGCGAATGCCTTTGTGACGATGTTTGGCGACGTATTTTTGATTTGTTGCATTTCATCAGTGTCTCATGATTTGCATGTTTTAGCGACGGCCTGGATTGGCAAATTAGCGACGAAGGCTTATGCCTTGATGCCTCTGTTTAACTGGCAATTGGCGATGGGGGCTGAAGCCCTGGGTACCACATGCATGTGCATTGTTAGAGTCGCATTTCATTTGTGTGATTATGATGTTATGTGGTTTGATGTGTGAATTTATGTGACTTGTTGGGAACTTTGAATATGATCGTATGTGAGATATTGTGATTTGTGTTGTTGATTGAAACAGTGAAGTAAACTAGACGGTAACGATTATACCGCAAGGCGATAATTATTATAACTTGAACCTGAATATACTGTTTATCATCACCTTGTTTATATTGTTTGATATCTCACCCTTTTCTTTTTTTTCGCCGTTACCTTTATACTGGTAACGTGCAGGTGATAGCTTGATGAAGATTTAGACGTTGTGAGTTGAGTTGGTGGTCGCTCTGATACGTAGCACTCGGGGGGATAAATGCGTGTTTTAATAATTTGTTACTTGCTAAATTTTTAGTGATGTTTTATTGTTGAATTGTAGCCTAAAGCTATATTGCGAAGATGTTATGATTAAATTGAAAATTGTGAAGTTTTGTGAATCCGCTGCGAGATTAAATAATTTTGTTTAATGAAGTGATTTCGAGGATTAAATTAAATGTTATAATTGTTCGTTTTAATTATATGTGCTATGTATCTATGATGAAGGCATGAACACCGAAAATGATTTAAATGACGAAATGTGACATCTCAATTGTTGATAAAATTTTTGAATAACTCTGATTTTTCGTTATAATTATCGAATAATTTATCGGGTAGAATTGGGGTGTTACATTAGTGGTATCAGAGCAGGTCGGTCCGTCCGGCCAGAGTTGTCTAATTGTTGTTTATCCCTTAGTACGCGACAAGTGTGTACAACACTGTCGGTACTTGTTGTTTTCGGATTTCTTGTTGCAGGAGTTGGTTTGAAACTAAGTGGGGGAGAAGCTGTGCTTCTCGGTTATGTTTCGGTTGTAAGTTGTTGGTGCAATGTACTGCTTAAGGAGACGGTGCAAGTATTGTTGGTGCTTGTTGATATGGAATTAAGATTTTGGTTGTTAATTAAGTCGGAGCATCTTAGAAATAAGAATTGTGTTGAATGATTAGTATGTTAGATTTAAACCTTGTTGAGTTCGGTCGTTTCGAAGGAATAGTACTTAGAGTGTTGTTAAGCACAACTTGGGGATCGGAGAGTTGGAATTTAGAACGAAGTTAAGGATGGTGGTATCGGATGAATTTTCGAGGACGGAAATATTTTAAGTGGGGGAGAGTTGTAACGCCCAGAAATTCGATTATTCGCTTAATTTAGACTTTTGGACTGTTTATGGAATTTTACGTGTTTTGGAACGATTTAGTCGGTATTAGTTCGAGATAGCGGATCGACAATTAATCAAGATTTTTAATATTTTTAGTATTAGAAATATTATTAGAGTGTCGGGTATTATTTTGGGAATTTTCAGAGCAAATAAAATTAGACCTTAAAATAAGAGTTAACGAGTAAATGGGGAGTTTTAATAAAATAAATTAGATGGGCTGAGTGTTATGTTGTACATCTAATTTGGTTTTGGCCCAAATTGGAATAATTGAGAAGTGAGAATACAGTTAGGTTTTTAGAAACAGTAACATAACATTTGAAGAAAAAAATAAAAGAACGGCACGGAGAAGAGGAAATTAGGAGAAGAAAAGAGATACGAGAAGTTGCCATGAAGAGAATAACGGAAGGGTTACGCGAAGTCGGAAAGCTTGGATTCAACTGGAATTGTAGAGCGGACTCCGAATATAAGGTAAGGGTGGGGTTCTTGCTCTATAAACAGGGATATGATGGACCGTATGTGGGGTTTAGGGGATTAATATTATCTCTACGTGTTGGTATGATTATTAGTGTCTGTGTTGTCGCTGTGTGAATTTTCTAGAAATTGTTTGTAGAAATTGTTGATGTGTTGCTATTCTGATGAAAATTGTGTGGGATATTATATTGATTTGTGATTTGAGAGAAACTCTAATAATTAAATTATGATTTATATTTTTATGTGGTTGTTAGTCGATATATTTTTGGAATTGTTGGATTGATTTAGTTCTTGTTATTGATTGATTTTAAGAATAAGAAGCACATGTGTATGTTTTAGTTTTGCTTACCGTAAAATAGTCTGAGTAGCTTGACACCATGCATATTTTGAAACCAATATTTTATCAATGATTTGAATTAGTTAGAAATATATTTCCATATGTTATGTCTAATTAACTTGCAGTAACAAAAATTTCCATCGCCGAATTGTGTATGTTACGTATTGGCGGAACACACATATATATGGTGCTATTGTACAGAATGTATATATGCATTCAAGAAAAGTTAACTTTATTATTTATAATAGTAATAATAATAATGATAATAATAATAATAATAATAAGTAAATATTATTAGTATAATAATATTTTTAGGACTTTTGAGTAAGAGATAATATTGAGTTATTTGGCCAACTTAGGTGATTTTCAATTCTATTAGAGTTGTCAATAGGATTGTCAGAGTTGTTTCCGAGATATTTAGAGTTAAGTCTGATAAGCTGTAAAGATTAAAATTGAAGGTATTTGACCCTTTAGAGTTGTTCTATTATTACTTGAGTCAGACCATTAGGTTTATAAGAGTTACTCTTATATGTAAGAGTTATCAGTAGAGGATTTTTGGGCACCTTAGAGTTGTAGGGATTATTATAGAGTTATTTAGAGTTCCTTGGAAGCTCTGTCGAGTTATAACTATATACCGTTATAACTTTTTACAAGTTAATAATATAGAATAATATTAGGATTGTTCGAGAATAATTCGATAACCGTTGTGCTTGCGGTGTTTTTGGTGATGTTACGACGTGACGTATTTTTGTGAGTTTTGTGAAGTATGGCGATGTTTGCGTGAATTATCTGTGATGAATTATTGTTGTTGAGTTGTCGTGTGATATATTGCGATGTTGCGATGAGTTTTTGTGAATTATTGCGAAGCGCAGGATTTAAGGTGACGATTGTTTATCAATAATTATTGATATATTTTGGCGATGTAGGCGAATGCCTTTGTGACGATGTTTGGCGACGTATTTTTGATTTGTTGCATTTCATCAGTGTCTCATGATTTGCATGTTTTAGCGACGGCCTGGATTGGCAAATTAGCGACGAAGGCTTATGCCTTGATGCCTCTGTTTAACTGGCAATTGGCGATGGGGGCTGAAGCCCTGGGTACCACATGCATGTGCATTGTTAGAGTCGCATTTCATTTGTGTGATTATGATGTTATGTGGTTTGATGTGTGAATTTATGTGACTTGTTGGGAACTTTGAATATGATCGTATGTGAGATATTGTGATTTGTGTTGTTGATTGAAACAGTGAAGTAAACTAGACGGTAACGATTATACCGCAAGGCGATAATTATTATAACTTGAACCTGAATATACTGTTTATCATCACCCTGTTTATATTGTTTGATATCTCACCCTTTTCTTTTTTTTCGCCGTTACCTTTATACTGGTAACGTGCAGGTGATAGCTTGATGAAGATTTAGACGTTGTGAGTTGAGTTGGTGGTCGCTCTGATACGTAGCACTCGGGGGGATAAATGCGTGTTTTAATAATTTGTTACTTGCTAAATTTTTAGTGATGTTTTATTGTTGAATTGTAGCCTAAAGCTATATTGCGAAGATGTTATGATTAAATTGAAAATTGTGAAGTTTTGTGAATCCGCTGCGAGATTAAATAATTTTGTTTAATGAAGTGATTTCGAGGATTAAATTAAATGTTATAATTGTTCGTTTTAATTATATGTGCTATGTATCTATGATGAAGGCATGAACACCGAAAATGATTTAAATGACGAAATGTGACATCTCAATTGTTGATAAAATTTTTGAATAACTCTGATTTTTCGTTATAATTATCGAATAATTTATCGGGTAGAATTGGGGTGTTACATTAGTGGTATCAGAGCAGGTCGGTCCGTCCGGCCAGAGTTGTCTAATTGTTGTTTATCCCTTAGTACGCGACAAGTGTGTACAACACTGTCGGTACTTGTTGTTTTCGGATTTCTTGTTGCAGGAGTTGGTTTGAAACTAAGTGGGGGAGAAGCTGTGCTTCTCGGTTATGTTTCGGTTGTAAGTTGTTGGTGCAATGTACTGCTTAAGGAGACGGTGCAAGTATTGTTGGTGCTTGTTGATATGGAATTAAGATTTTGGTTGTTAATTAAGTCGGAGCATCTTAGAAATAAGAATTGTGTTGAATGATTAGTATGTTAGATTTAAACCTTGTTGAGTTCGGTCGTTTCGAAGGAATAGTACTTAGAGTGTTGTTAAGCACAACTTGGGGATCGGAGAGTTGGAATTTAGAACGAAGTTAAGGATGGTGGTATCGGATGAATTTTCGAGGACGAAAATATTTTAAGTGGGGGAGAGTTGTAACGCCCAGAAATTCGATTATTCGCTTAATTTAGACTTTTGGACTGTTTATGGAATTTTACGTGTTTTGGAACGATTTAGTCGGTATTAGTTCGAGATAGCGGATCGACAATTAATCAAGATTTTTAATATTTTTAGTATTAGAAATATTATTAGAGTGTCGGGTATTATTTTGGGAATTTTCAGAGCAAATAAAATTAGACCTTAAAATAAGAGTTAACGAGTAAATGGGGAGTTTTAATAAAATAAATTAGATGGGCTGAGTGTTATGTTGTACATCTAATTTGGTTTTGGCCCAAATTGGAATAATTGAGAAGTGAGAATACAGTTAGGTTTTTAGAAACAGTAACATAACATTTGAAGAAAAAAATAAAAGAACGGCACGGAGAAGAGGAAATTAGGAGAAGAAAAGAGATACGAGAAGTTGCCATGAAGAGAATAACGGAAGGGTTACGCGAAGTCGGAAAGCTTGGATTCAACTGGAATTGTAGAGCGGACTCCGAATATAAGGTAAGGGTGGGGTTCTTGCTCTATAAACGGGGATATGATGGACCGTATGTGGGGTTTAGGGGATTAATATTATCTCTACGTGTTGGTATGATTATTAGTGTCTGTGTTGTCGCTGTGTGAATTTTCTAGAAATTGTTTGTAGAAATTGTTGATGTGTTGCTATTCTGATGAAAATTGTGTGGGATATTATATTGATTTGTGATTTGAGAGAAACTCTAATAATTAAATTATGATTTATATTTTTATGTGGTTGTTAGTCGATATATTTTTGGAATTGTTGGATTGATTTAGTTCTTGTTATTGATTGATTTTAAGAATAAGAAGCACATGTGTATGTTTTAGTTTTGCTTACCGTAAAATAGTCTGAGTAGCTTGACACCATGCATATTTTGAAACCAATATTTTATCAATGATTTGAATTAGTTAGAAATATATTTCCATATGTTATGTCTAATTAACTTGCAGTAACAAAAATTTCCATCGCCGAATTGTGTATGTTACGTATTGGCGGAACACACATATATATGGTGCTATTGTACAGAATGTATATATGCATTCAAGAAAAGTTAACTTTATTATTTATAATAGTAATAATAATAATGATAATAATAATAATAATAATAATAATAAGTAAATATTATTAGTATAATAATATTTTTAGGACTTTTGAGTAAGAGATAATATTGAGTTATTTGGCCAACTTAGGTGATTTTCAATTCTATTAGAGTTGTCAATAGGATTGTCAGAGTTGTTTCCGAGATATTTAGAGTTAAGTCTGATAAGCTGTAAAGATTAAAATTGAAGGTATTTGACCCTTTAGAGTTGTTCTATTATTACTTGAGTCAGACCATTAGGTTTATAAGAGTTACTCTTATATGTAAGAGTTATCAGTAGAGGATTTTTGGGCACCTTAGAGTTGTAGGGATTATTATAGAGTTATTTAGAGTTCCTTGGAAGCTCTGTCGAGTTATAACTATATACCGTTATAACTTTTTACAAGTTAATAATATAGAATAATATTAGGATTGTTCGAGAATAATTCGATAACCGTTGTGCTTGCGGTGTTTTTGGTGATGTTACGACGTGACGTATTTTTGTGAGTTTTGTGAAGTATGGCGATGTTTGCGTGAATTATCTGTGATGAATTATTGTTGTTGAGTTGTCGTGTGATATATTGCGATGTTGCGATGAGTTTTTGTGAATTATTGCGAAGCGCAGGATTTAAGGTGACGATTGTTTATCAATAATTATTGATATATTTTGGCGATGTAGGCGAATGCCTTTGTGACGATGTTTGGCGACGTATTTTTGATTTGTTGCATTTCATCAGTGTCTCATGATTTGCATGTTTTAGCGACGGCCTGGATTGGCAAATTAGCGACGAAGGCTTATGCCTTGATGCCTCTGTTTAACTGGCAATTGGCGATGGGGGCTGAAGCCCTGGGTACCACATGCATGTGCATTGTTAGAGTCGCATTTCATTTGTGTGATTATGATGTTATGTGGTTTGATGTGTGAATTTATGTGACTTGTTGGGAACTTTGAATATGATCGTATGTGAGATATTGTGATTTGTGTTGTTGATTGAAACAGTGAAGTAAACTAGACGGTAACGATTATACCGCAAGGCGATAATTATTATAACTTGAACCTGAATATACTGTTTATCATCACCCTGTTTATATTGTTTGATATCTCACCCTTTTCTTTTTTTTCGCCGTTACCTTTATACTGGTAACGTGCAGGTGATAGCTTGATGAAGATTTAGACGTTGTGAGTTGAGTTGGTGGTCGCTCTGATACGTAGCACTCGGGGGGATAAATGCGTGTTTTAATAATTTGTTACTTGCTAAATTTTTAGTGATGTTTTATTGTTGAATTGTAGCCTAAAGCTATATTGCGAAGATGTTATGATTAAATTGAAAATTGTGAAGTTTTGTGAATCCGCTGCGAGATTAAATAATTTTGTTTAATGAAGTGATTTCGAGGATTAAATTAAATGTTATAATTGTTCGTTTTAATTATATGTGCTATGTATCTATGATGAAGGCATGAACACCGAAAATGATTTAAATGACGAAATGTGACATCTCAATTGTTGATAAAATTTTTGAATAACTCTGATTTTTCGTTATAATTATCGAATAATTTATCGGGTAGAATTGGGGTGTTACATTAGTGGTATCAGAGCAGGTCGGTCCGTCCGGCCAGAGTTGTCTAATTGTTGTTTATCCCTTAGTACGCGACAAGTGTGTACAACACTGTCGGTACTTGTTGTTTTCGGATTTCTTGTTGCAGGAGTTGGTTTGAAACTAAGTGGGGGAGAAGCTGTGCTTCTCGGTTATGTTTCGGTTGTAAGTTGTTGGTGCAATGTACTGCTTAAGGAGACGGTGCAAGTATTGTTGGTGCTTGTTGATATGGAATTAAGATTTTGGTTGTTAATTAAGTCGGAGCATCTTAGAAATAAGAATTGTGTTGAATGATTAGTATGTTAGATTTAAACCTTGTTGAGTTCGGTCGTTTCGAAGGAATAGTACTTAGAGTGTTGTTAAGCACAACTTGGGGATCGGAGAGTTGGAATTTAGAACGAAGTTAAGGATGGTGGTATCGGATGAATTTTCGAGGACGAAAATATTTTAAGTGGGGGAGAGTTGTAACGCCCAGAAATTCGATTATTCGCTTAATTTAGACTTTTGGACTGTTTATGGAATTTTACGTGTTTTGGAACGATTTAGTCGGTATTAGTTCGAGATAGCGGATCGACAATTAATCAAGATTTTTAATATTTTTAGTATTAGAAATATTATTAGAGTGTCGGGTATTATTTTGGGAATTTTCAGAGCAAATAAAATTAGACCTTAAAATAAGAGTTAACGAGTAAATGGGGAGTTTTAATAAAATAAATTAGATGGGCTGAGTGTTATGTTGTACATCTAATTTGGTTTTGGCCCAAATTGGAATAATTGAGAAGTGAGAATACAGTTAGGTTTTTAGAAACAGTAACATAACATTTGAAGAAAAAAATAAAAGAACGGCACGGAGAAGAGGAAATTAGGAGAAGAAAAGAGATACGAGAAGTTGCCATGAAGAGAATAACGGAAGGGTTACGCGAAGTCGGAAAGCTTGGATTCAACTGGAATTGTAGAGCGGACTCCGAATATAAGGTAAGGGTGGGGTTCTTGCTCTATAAACGGGGATATGATGGACCGTATGTGGGGTTTAGGGGATTAATATTATCTCTACGTGTTGGTATGATTATTAGTGTCTGTGTTGTCGCTGTGTGAATTTTCTAGAAATTGTTTGTAGAAATTGTTGATGTGTTGCTATTCTGATGAAAATTGTGTGGGATATTATATTGATTTGTGATTTGAGAGAAACTCTAATAATTAAATTATGATTTATATTTTTATGTGGTTGTTAGTCGATATATTTTTGGAATTGTTGGATTGATTTAGTTCTTGTTATTGATTGATTTTAAGAATAAGAAGCACATGTGTATGTTTTAGTTTTGCTTACCGTAAAATAGTCTGAGTAGCTTGACACCATGCATATTTTGAAACCAATATTTTATCAATGATTTGAATTAGTTAGAAATATATTTCCATATGTTATGTCTAATTAACTTGCAGTAACAAAAATTTTCATCGCCGAATTGTGTATGTTACGTATTGGCGGAACACACATATATATGGTGCTATTGTACAGAATGTATATATGCGTTCAAGAAAAGTTAACTTTATTATTTATAATAGTAATAATAATAATGATAATAATAATAATAATAATAATAATAATAAGTAAATATTATTAGTATAATAATATTTTTAGGACTTTTGAGTAAGAGATAATATTGAGTTATTTGGCCAACTTAGGTGATTTTCAATTCTATTAGAGTTGTCAATAGGATTGTCAGAGTTGTTTCCGAGATATTTAGAGTTAAGTCTGATAAGCTGTAAAGATTAAAATTGAAGGTATTTGACCCTTTAGAGTTGTTCTATTATTACTTGAGTCAGACCATTAGGTTTATAAGAGTTACTCTTATATGTAAGAGTTATCAGTAGAGGATTTTTGGGCACCTTAGAGTTGTAGGGATTATTATAGAGTTATTTAGAGTTCCTTGGAAGCTCTGTCGAGTTATAACTATATACCGTTATAACTTTTTACAAGTTAATAATATAGAATAATATTAGGATTGTTCGAGAATAATTCGATAACCGTTGTGCTTGCGGTGTTTTTGGTGATGTTACGACGTGACGTATTTTTGTGAGTTTTGTGAAGTATGGCGATGTTTGCGTGAATTATCTGTGATGAATTATTGTTGTTGAGTTGTCGTGTGATATATTGCGATGTTGCGATGAGTTTTTGTGAATTATTGCGAAGCGCAGGATTTAAGGTGACGATTGTTTATCAATAATTATTGATATATTTTGGCGATGTAGGCGAATGCCTTTGTGACGATGTTTGGCGACGTATTTTTGATTTGTTGCATTTCATCAGTGTCTCATGATTTGCATGTTTTAGCGACGGCCTGGATTGGCAAATTAGCGACGAAGGCTTATGCCTTGATGCCTCTGTTTAACTGGAAATTGGCGATGGGGGCTGAAGCCCTGGGTACCACATGCATGTGCATTGTTAGAGTCGCATTTCATTTGTGTGATTATGATGTTATGTGGTTTGATGTGTGAATTTATGTGACTTGTTGGGAACTTTGAATATGATCGTATGTGAGATATTGTGATTTGTGTTGTTGATTGAAACAGTGAAGTAAACTAGACGGTAACGATTATACCGCAAGGCGATAATTATTATAACTTGAACCTGAATATACTGTTTATCATCACCCTGTTTATATTGTTTGATATCTCACCCTTTTCTTTTTTTCGCCGTTACCTTTATACTGGTAACGTGCAAGTGATAGCTCGATGAAGATTTAGACGTTGTGAGTTGAGTTGGTGGTCGCTCTGATACGTAGCACTCGGGGGGATAAATGTGTGTTTTAATAATTTGTTACTTGCTAAATTTTTAGTGATGTTTTATTGTTGAATTGTAGCCTAAAGCTATATTGCGAAGATGTTATGATTAAATTGAAAATTGTGAAGTTTTGTGAATCCGCTGCGAGATTAAATAATTTTGTTTAATGAAGTGATTTCGAGGATTAAATTAAATGTTATAATTGTTCGTTTTAATTATATGTGCTATGTATCTATGATGAAGGCATGAACACCGAAAATGATTTAAATGACGAAATGTGACATCTCAATTGTTGATAAATTTTTGAATAACTCTGATTTTTCGTTATAATTTATCGGGTAGAATTGTGGTGTTACATTTAGCTTGTAAATAAGCGTAGCCTTGATAATGTTTTAAAAAAATGGAGTTGAAAATGGATTTTAGCCAGAGCAAGGAAATTAGGGGCAATTACCTTAATATTTGCAGAAGTATTCTTTTAGCCTTTCAGGGCTATCCCTGCCATAGGAGGGCAAGGAAGTCCTTTGATTTGGAGGTGGAAGGGTCATCGAGAGTTCGTTCGCCATAAGACTGTCCCTTGCCATATAGAGGCAGGTAGTCTAAGGGAAGGATCAGAATAGCCTTTCGTTTAGGCAACCAGAGGATACCTCAGCCTTTCGTAGGCAACTTCCGAGGGACTAGATCATGTTTAGTGTATCGAAGGCAGCATCATTAGGGACTCATGATCTTTGTATTATTCGAGGCAACATGGCTGAGGTATCCTCGTATTCGAGGGACAAGGCTATTCTGCAAAAAACACAACGCAACAGGCAACCGGCAACAAGAGAGGTTACCCCAAAGGTTTGTGGGTGCATCAATCACGTGATTGTATTCGAATATATTATCTTGTAATTTAGGTGATTCTAAATTATTTTACAGGCTTGCACTCCCTAAGATTACTAACCACACAATAACATAAACAATATTAAGTGCCTTCAAGGCCAAACAATACAACCTCGAAACAGTTACAAAATATGGGGAAGGGGAAAAAGAAACCAGCGGAGGAATAATGCCAAATAGGTCTGAACAAGTAATAATTAAAGAGATTAGATAAGTTTTTGGATTACCGACTATTCGAGCTTTGACGGTTGACTAACTCTAAAAATTGGAAAAGGAAGAAATAAACAGAAAAGGGGTGAGCGTAGGCGGAGTTCATTATATTTGAAGGCAAAAAATAAATAATTGAAACTAAACGTCAAAAATAATTAAATTAAACTAAAGGCAAAAATAACTGTAAAAATAATTTAAATAAGAAAAAGATTAAAACTTAGCTTTGATCTGATATGGCTCGTAGTCGGGGATATTGGGGTAACCCTGCAAATATGCACAAAAGAAGAGAATTTTTTAGTGTACGAATGATCTATAAACCTGACCTGTAAACCCTAAAAAGAAAATTTATTGTGACCTAAAGTGTTTATAAGGCTTGTATAAAATTATTAAAACTAATTTTGTTAAAAACTAAATAATAAAAAAAGTTATAGTAAAAGAAAAAAGAAAAGAAATAAAGAAAATATTAAAAATAAAAAAAATATAAAAAGCAAAATAGAAATAAACTTAGCTGGGATCTAGTGTGATATGCTTGTGGAGGTGTATCATGGACATGCGCCCCATGAATGTTAGATTCGTATGGCTGAGCATCTAGTGGTGAGAAATTGAGTGTGCAGCGTGGTCATGTGTTGGAGTGTTGTATTGAATCTGCGTTTGGAAAATTTGAAAAATAGAATTGTGGAGACTGGGAATCGAACCCCAGTCTTATTCGTGTCACACTTCTCTTCTTTGCCAACTCTGCTGCATTAGTTAGTTGATAAGTATACACTCAATTAAGATTATATTAAAAAACAAAGGATAAATGGAAAAGTCAGAGATTAATGGCGCGTGGGCCCCACTTCCCTCGAGCGGACGAATCAGAAAAGAGAGAGAGTGGTTGGAAACAATGACCGACCATTCATACTGGGCCACGCATGCGGAGAGAGAAGGGGAGAGTTGACGCGCCATTGAAACGCTGCCAACTGTGTTGTCTTCTTCGTTCAACCTGGGCTGGGTTAGTTGCAGATTCTTCCACCAATTTTGCTGCGGATTTTTCCGCGAATAAACCTTCGAATACTTCTGTATTTTTGAACACCTGCAAAATCAATTCGAGTTAGCATAAAAATGGCCCAGATCTACTAAAAAGACCCTTCTGAATCCAATGGAGGCCTTTGTTTGGCCTGTACTCGTGCGCAGATATGAAAACGAAGGCAAAACTTTCGTAAGCCCTAGCCATGGTCGTTCATGGTTCCGACCCTAAAACCTTCGTGCTGGACGTCCAATCTGTTCTAAATGAACCCAGGAACACGTCAATCATTATCAAATTGTATTGAAACATTGAAACACGAAAAATATGAAAAGCAAAGAATATGAACAATGTTATGAATATGATGAGTTCATTCTGAGTGATTTAGTACTTATCCTTTGATTCGGGATCACCCTTTTATACCTCAGGATGATGATAGAATGAATGTTTTGGCCTGAGAGGGACTGCTATGAGGGATACGATTTTTCCTTTGTTCTTTGAACAATTTTCTTTTTTTCACGAACCCTAGTATTCTCTCCCAAAAAAATCAAAGATTGGAACCTTATTGGAAACTTGATTTGTAAATCCCCCTTAATATGTTCAATTTTAATCCAATCTTACCAATTGCAATTGACACAAATTTTGACTTAATTATGGACTAATTTGATAATTGAAATTGATCAATATATATCTCCTAACCAAATCTTTGATTTTCCTTTAATTTTCATGAATTAAATCACTTTTAAATGAATGAAAAATTCATATAAAATCAAATAAAACTCAATAAATCGTGGGAGTTGGATTTGAAGTCTTGGATGACTTATGGATCAAGATTGGGCCATAAAAAGTTGGGCTCCTTTGCAAAAAAATTCAATTTGAGGCCTTTTACTTCACATTTTTCTTCTTAAAATTGACCAACTTTGACAAGGCATATCTCTCCCAATTTTTAAGATATGGAAGAATTCTAGGACTTTTTGGAAACCTCAAGAGGTTCTCTATCAGCCACTTTGGAAGCTTTTTTTCATTTGAAGATTTTATCTTGATGATATGGGCTTTGTATTTTTTCATGGAGGTAGTTTGGAATATCCTAAACCATATGAGGTGCCTTGGAGTCTTTTGATCCATTGATTTTTCTCAGAACAACAAAACCCTAGTTTCTTGAGCCTTTGTTTAGGAGGGATGTATTTGAGCTTTGTGCCTTAACTTGAGTTTGAACAAGAGAAATAGTATGGGCAAATTTTGGGGTATGACACCTGACATGGGCAGTGTTGGCTAAAACGTTGATTTTGCTGATTTTTGTGATTTTTTATTAAGTGTTGACCCAAGGGGCATTTTGGGTACTTCCAACCAACCTAAGTGAGTCTGCACTATTTAGAAGAGTTTTAACGATGAATTAGAGGACTTTTTGGCCAAGAGAAGACACGATTGAAGATTGGAGAAAACAAGGGTTTGGGAGAGAATAAGGTTTTCATGAACGAAAGCGATTGAAGATCAACTTTCATCTCAATTCTTGTAATGTCTCTATTTTATATTTTGTTTTCTTTTAACAATATGAGTAACTAAACCCTAATGCTAGGGGGTGTCCCTGATTTGATTATGTAAAGATTTTGAATTCCTGAGTTCATCAATAGATTTGTTTTCTTATTTAATTTAATTGTACAAGGTTTTTATGCTTTATTTGTCGGACCAAGAAGATTGATTTATGGTTAACAACCAGCTGGACAGCGGTTGTTAAGGTTTTTGTACGATTAGACTATAGTAGATATCACCTAGGACTAGGGATACCCTATAGTTACCGATTAACTCTTGATAACATAAAGGCTTGATTTCATCATAATTCTCTAAGGACTTAGGATTTAGGATGAATGTTCAAAGGTTTTCCCACTAAGGACTTGGGGGAAATAATCTAAAAGGGCGGTAATTAAAGGTCATGAACTTGTTGAAGAAATCAACATTCAAGGTTATTACAGGGCAAATCATACACTTTACCCTAGCATGCTCTCATATTTGTTAAAACCACTTAGTCAATTTTTGTCATTTTTATTTATTGTTAATTTATAATTGCAAATCAAAATTCTAAATATAGTTTTTGTTTAATTGAACCACTATTGAAACTTGATATTAACGTGCAGTCCTTGAGATCGACATTCGGGGAATTTCCCTATTATTACTACAGAGGCAAAATAGTGCACTTGCTATTTTACCAATCAAAGTGCCTGGAGAAGAGTTTTCCGAGCACTTTCCATGAAGTAATGGATTCATCGGGCAAACTTTTGTACCACGTCATGGCTCCTTTGCGCAGGGTGGTCAAGAATAAACGGCACTTGATTGCACCAGACACCCCTCTGTAGTATAGGAGGGCGTCGATGTTTTCTATGTGCTCGTCTGGGTCGGTGGTCCCGTCGTATGTGCCCAGCAGCGGGTGTTTTTCAAGACCGACCGGAAGGGGTGCTTCCAAGATAGTGTGGGACAGAGGGCCCCGACGTTCCTCTTCTTCGTCGCTGGCGGAAGGGGTGGAGGATCTGTTGTGACTCCGCCTTTGTCGCCTCCGGTTATCGTCGTGCTTCGCAGGAGGAGACCTGGATCTTCTTTTTGGTCGAGGGAAGTGTGAGCGGTGTCGGGAACGGTGATCGCTCGACCCTTTCTTGGAGGCGGGGCCCGCGTTCTCCCTGGGGGAGGGTGAACGAGGGCGTTTCATGGGAACCATGTCGCGCTGAGAGCGAGATTTATGGCCCGGGGGAGTCTTCGAGCGGCGCTTCCGCTCAAGTGTGTTTGTCTGCACAAGGGCGGCCAGAACGGCTGCCATGGTCTGGTTCTAGGGAGCTTGGCCCTTGGAAGAGAAAGGGTTTTCCAGAACCTCTTCGTGGTTGTTTCTGCCATCGGTGTCCCCGAGATGAGGGATGGCATCATCTTGGAAATATTTCGGGGAAGGAGATGTTGTGATGCCGTCCCGAGGGACGGTGTTTCTGGGTGGAGGAATGACGACAGATATGTCTTTCTTGTTGAGTATTGTAGCGTCTAATGAAGAGGAGTCTTCGTTATTGCCATCCATGGATGATAGTTGATTAGAGCTTTGGTTCCCGAATTCTTGCAGGATGAAAGAACGGATCAAGAAAGTGCAAGAAGAGGAACGGGGGAGTTGGGGCTCCCATAGACGGCGCCACTGATCTTACCGGGCAGATCAGATGGCCAGCAACAAAGAAAGCTAGAAATCTGGAGCGGTTGGAAGGGGAAAAGTGGTTGTACATGCAAGGCACTCCGATGCCAAAATAAGTATGTGATCCACAAGGTATAACAAAGTGAGGATTTTGGGGTAAGAAAAGATTACCTTGCCCTCTGAGGTTAGAGGGCTATTTATAGGATTGTCCTGAGCGAAATTGGCTCCGCTTTGCAAGGCGCGAATCTAGACGACGCACGAGCTGTCTGCTACCGAGCACGAGGTTCTCTCACGCTCGGTTATGTTTGATGTTTGCCCGGGGTTGACCGGGGGAGGCTGCGCGCGCGTCCAGAGTACCATGGGCCGAAGGCTGGATTGGCCCAATAAGAGTGATTGGGCCGGTCCAGAACAGATTCTATATCTATGTCATAGGCCTAACATATGATCTTATAAGATGAACATATGGTGTCATATGGATGAACATGACATCACAAAAACACTAGAAAAATGTTTGTTTTGTCATATATGAATGTGTTGGTGGATTAATATGGTGTCCATGATGTTGGATTGAATTAAGATGATATGTGACAAGTGGTGATAATGTAATAATATGTAAAGGTACTGATGCATTTAATTGCTAGTCTTAATGTTGTTTCTTTTGTATATATTAATTAAGTAAATATGGTATGGTTACGATGTTAAAAGGTGTATGATAAATAAATTATTTTTGCTTAATTTCTTAATACTTATATTTGACATTTTAATATTTGGAATGTAATGAACAGATTCGGAAGAGAACAATAGGTCAAAAACAAGGTTCGCATGTAGGATGACCTAACTCTGTAACATAAAGGCGAATCCAGAACTCGTTTTATATTTAGTTTTGGTTTAGTTTATTAGATGTATAATGTACTTAGTCAATCACGATGCTATTGTCATTGATGTATAGACACTTAAATAATTTGTATTCATACAATTATAGTAATCAAGTTTTAAATTCTTCAAAATTGGTGTAAGTGATTGATGTGTTGGTTTGAAAAAGAAAGCCCTTTGAACAAGTTTGGTTTCACTATTGGAGTACTTAGAACTAATTCTAAAAAATTAGTATTATTGTTGAAATTATATATATATATATATATATATATATATATATATATATATATATATATATATATATATATATATATATATATGACATCTTTGTGTAATGGCACAGAAATAAACCGTGGCAAGATTAATGGTTTAGAATGTACAAAATATAACCACGGTTTTAAATCTGTGGTCATAACCAAACCGTGGCTATACCTTGAACCAAAACTGTATGCTAAACGTTAAATTGGAATCGTGGTTTTATCATATAGCCACAGTTTTGAAATTATATATATATATATATATATATATATATATATATATATATATATATATATATATATATATATATATATATATATATATATATATATATATAATGACATCTTTGTGTAATGGCACAGAAATAAATCGTGGCAAGATTAATGGTTTAGAATATACAAAATATAACCACGGTTTTAAATCTGTGGTCATAACCAAACCGTGGCTATACCTTAAACCAAAACTGTATGCTAAACGTTAAATTGAAACCGTGGTTTTACCATATGGCCACAGTTCTGTAATCATGGCAAATATAAACCGCGGCCTTAATCAAACTACCTAAACCGTGGCCTATAAAAGCCACGGATGTCAAAAAAAGTGGTATATACCAATAAACCGTGGACTATACTTTAGGCCACGCCTGCATATTCCGTAGTTGGACTTTCGTGGCCAAACCGTGGCCTCAGCGTTACGCCACGGTTATTTTGAATATAGCCTCGGTTTCTTGGCCGTGGCAGGAGACTTTTTTTTGTAGTGGGTAGTTCCTCGATGTGAGAAACTACCACATTTACAAATGATAATTTATGCCTAAACCATAACTAAGAATAAAACACAGCTCTGAACAAAAATGATCGAACCAAGGAAAGAGAGCCCAAATTGGTAACTGAATCCTTTTTATAATCCCTTGCCATGACCTAATTCTCCTAGAATATAGGAAGTGTGACTTGCTCCGTTTGAATTGGTCTTTGGATTTGTAGGAGAACTCGTTTTGTTTTTGTTTCGTGGCCTCTTTGTGTTTTATTGATGTAGCTCTGTGCCAGACGGGGTGATATGTATGCCGAGGGGCACAACTAACAATTGTGCCGATCGTCAGGATGTTGTGCCGGATGGAACAATCCTCTGATATGCAACACTTTCTGCTACTTCTGAAGAAACGTATTTTTGAGCTTGTTTTTCTTCCAATTTCTTCCTTTTCTCTCATCCAGGCCCAGATAAATGTAAATACCTGAAAACATAGTGAAAGTACCAAAGTGAAGCAATATAGTAGATAAAAACGGTAAATTAGTTCATGTAAATCGAGTCAAATATATGATATAATTTCGCGTTATCATATGCTAAAACCATAATATTAAGATCTCTTGATCTTTTCCTTTGATTCAATGTAAATACCATGTTGATATAACTTGATTGCCATGACCTCTCTTTGTTTATTCACTTGTACATATACTTGTTGATTTACATCTTTGTACTTTATACTTTGATTATGTTTTTACCTTTGTATATATATACATTATCTATAACCCCAGATACACGAGATACCCATCCATCATCACATCATATTTATACATACATGATATGATCTCGAGGAATGTCACTCCTTTTATTCATCAAACATTTATACTTGAGTTGTTTACATAAATTGATGTCCTAACTCACCCTTGATTTTACTCATAAATACGCATGACATGTCTCACACACACCACTTGAGATGTTTACCCTTAATGATTGCTTGAGATGAATGATTCATCATTGTTGCTAAAAATCCAAAGGAATGAGAATGGTATTGACTAAAATTGTCAAGGTACTCACTCTCTTTTCCTCCTCTTTTACTTTTTGCTTAGTATTGTTAAAGCTTAGCATTTTTTCCTTGTTTTAAAAAATGGTTTTGTATTGTTAAAGCTCAATCTCTTTTAAATCAACCCTGATTTTGTATTATTAAGGGTCAACCACCACTCTTTTAAATCATCCTTAACTTGTATTGTTAAAGCTTGACACCTTTTAAAACTTGTTAAGTATTATTAAAGTTTAACATTTTAAAAACCTGCTGAGTATTGTTAAAGCTCAACACCTAAAAAGATTTTTGCCACTTGGCTCATTATTTTCCTTTTAAGGGGAACTACAAATGCTTTGACTTCCCTATTGCACTTAAGGGGTATGTATGCACAAGATGCGATGTCTTGCCGAACACATTTTTTAGAATTTCTTTTTCTCACCATCCCACTCTATTTCACAAAACACATAAACAACAACAATAACAAATATATTTTCAAAGAGGTTCTTGTAGAGTACTACAAATGTGAGGGGTGCTAATACCTTCCCCTTGCATAACCAACCTTCGAACCTAAGATCTCTGTTTGTTTTTATTAGTTTTGATTTAAAAACTTCTTTGGGTTTTATTTTGCTCATTTTCTCATTTTCTTTAAAATCAATAAAGCGCGGTGTCGACTTTCACTAAAAATAACGAACTAGGTCAATCCAATGACCTCGGTCTCAATTTTTCACCGCTACATACTCCTTAGAAATAGATCAAAAAACAACACCATCTAATGATGCCTTTCATAATAAGGCTTTTGGCACACTTCCTCTGATTCTAAATATAAGATATGTTTAAGTCAAGAAACACTATATTTAGTACAAATTTTAATTACAATAAAATCATTATTTTGATTTTGATGCGCTCTCTCGGTCCGTTTGTTTTGTTTTTTATTTTAAAATGATTTTTATAGTGTAACATAATTTTGTGTAAAAAAAATACAAAGAATTTTTTTATTAAAACTTCAAATGAAAATTTGGTTTGAATAGTTATTTCTCAAAATATTATTTTAGATGTTACATCATTTTATTGAAACTTTTTTCAGATATCTAAATTTCAAAAAATCACTTAATTTTGAAGGTGTTTCATATAAATTTTCATAAAAACCATTTTTGAAATATAATTTTTTTTAAAAATTGCGATTTTAACTATATTTTGATCTTCAATAATATATATTTATGTTATAGGATGTCAAAATTAGTATTTCAATTTAGAAAAAACAAATATATAAAATTTATAATATTTTAAAAAACAATTTATAAAATCTATTTTTGAAAATACCAAGAAAAAAATTTATTTTTTTAAAGTTAAAACAAACAAACCCTATATTATAATTAAGGAAGAGTTACTTATAAGGTGAAAAACTTTTTAGCGTGTATTTGATTTTACCATAGCTAAAAATTAATTTTAAATAAATTAATTTTGTAAAAATAATTTTTTGAATAAAAATAAATTAAATGTGTAATAATTTAGGTTTGTATAATACATTTCGATAAAAGTTAGGAGAATAATAATTTTGATATAAAAATCACGTTAGAATTTATAAATAACAAATTTTATTTTGAAATTAAAATCAATTTTATAAAAATTTAACTCTACTAATAAAAATTAAACATGTAAAATCAATTTTAGAAGCTTCAAACTTTGAATCAAAGATATACTTAGCATGTTAATAGTAGCATATTTGAACTTATTTTTTTATTCAATGGGGAGACGCCTGGCTTATTTACTCTAACGAAAAAAGGAAACAATTTGACTTTAGGAAGAACATGAAAACCGTATGCAAAAACTTAGGCAGACAGTGTTACTTTCAGAAAAGGAAGCCTTGAAGATGACGTATATACATATACATATACATACAGTAATTTCACAAACCAGATAGAAGAAGTTAAGTAGTTTCGAGGAAGAAGTAAATTCAGCTATTGATGTTACCGTGTAGTTTCGTTTAAATGAGAAAAATAAAAGTAAAGAAAAAGAGAGAGAGAAAAAAAAAGGTGTGATGTTGTCCCTTTCAAAAGGTGTGGCATGCATAGAAAGGATCTATCTCCAACAAAGGCATCCTTACACACTCCTTTTTGAAATAATAAAAAACCAACAGTTATAAGTTTTAACCAGCCAGCAATTTTACCATTAATAATGTTAAGTAAATTGGTGAAAGTTGAATGAATGAATGAATGGATATTGGATAGTACAAAGAAGAGCAGCAGAGGTGCAGTGATGAAATAAAACGTCCATTCTGACCAAACACTGCCACCCATTGTCACTGCCATCATCATCAAAACCCTCTTTCTTATAGGGTCAGAATCAATTCCTCTTCCCTATACTATACACTCTTTATTTACTCTTATCTCTCTCTTCTTTCCTTCTCTTGTCTTCCTGTGTGTTGAGATATGGAAAATTTGCTGGATTTTTCACAACAGGACACCTCTTCCACTGGATATTAACCCACTACTTTCTTTCATTTATTAATGCAACATTATTATTATTATCATTATTACTAGTGCACAACAAACAAACTCTTCCACTTGCAAAAAAAGGCAAAAATTGGTGCAGTTTTAGAGAGAGAAATGGGTTAGGCTCATAAACAAAGCATTCATTCTTGGGTTTTTGGTAGTGATGGTGATGGAATTGGGAAGCATTGATTCTTGGTTTTTTGGGTTTCAGAGTGGTGGCAGTATCAAAAAACCATTAGTATAGTAGTGTTGTGTTAAAAGCTGGAAGAAGATAAACACAATAAGGGTCTGAGTCTGGATCCTCCCAGAACAAATCACCATCCTCTTTATCACCATCATCAACACAACCAACAACACCCTCACCACCATATTCCAGATGAACAAGAAGAAGATGATGAACCAAACTCTTCTCACAAACACTATCAATACCAAGACCCAACCTTTCCTTTTCATCACCCGTATTTCCAACATCATCTAGATTTAGAACCAGAGCCAGAACCAGAACCAGAACCAACTCAACCGCCGAAAAAACGTTCATTTTTTCTTCCACCGCTACACCCAAATCAACCACCCCCAGCAGCAGCAGCAACAACATCATCCTTTTCCTCTTCCATCGAATATGCAAGAAAGATGGGAGAAGCAACACAATCAGCCGAAACAGCAACCCCGACAACAAAAACAAAAACAGCAGGAACCTCTTCAAAGAGAACCGGTGGAGGTGGAGAAATCGTGGAGGTGGAAGGAGGTCACATTGTCCGCTCAACAGGCCGAAAAGACCGTCATAGCAAAGTCTGCACCGCGAAAGGTCCCCGTGACCGCCGTGTACGACTCTCCGCACACACCGCGATCCAATTCTACGACGTGCAGGACCGCTTGGGCTACGACCGGCCTAGTAAAGCAGTCGATTGGCTTATCAAAAAAGCAAAGTCCGCCATCGACGAACTCGCTCAACTTCCGGCATGGAACCCCACCGCAACCTGCTCTTCAACGCCACAACAGCAGCAGCAAACTAACGAGTTGTACCGCCGGCAGTCCCCGGTGGACAACAGTCCAGTAACCGCCTCCACCAGTCACCACCGCTCAGCGGCATTAGAGCGAAGAATACCGCAGGAACAATTTTCTTCCCAGCCATTAGAGATAGATTATAACAACAGTAGCGGGAAGCATGGTTTTCTTCATGGCTCATTGGATACTGACATTGCGGATACTATTAAATCCTTTTTTCCAGTTGAAACGCCCACGACGTCGTTTCACAGCTACCCACAACCGCCGGATTTGCTCTCCCGAACGGCCGCAACCACTCAGCAAGATCTCCGCCTCTCTTTGCAATCTTTTCAAGATCCTATTATGCTTCACCATCAAACTCAAAACCACAATGACCACCACCACAATCACCAAGTACTTTACGCCGGAAACTCCTCACTCGGTTTCGACGGTGGTGGAACCAACAACATGTGGTCTGAGCAGCAGCAGCATCAAGAGGAACATGACCATAGCAGATTGCATAGAATGATGGCTTGGAATGCTAATGCTAATGCTAATGTTAATGCTGCAGATGGTGGTAACAGTGGCCATGGCGCTGGATTTGTGTTCAGCACACCTGCGCCGGCTTTCGGTGGTTTTGGCCAGCTTTTTTCTCAGAGGGGACCCCTTCAGTCCAGTAACAATCCTTCAGTTCGTGCTTGGATAGATCCATCCATGGTGGCGACGGCGAATATGACCGATCACCACCATCACTATCTTTCGCCGATGATCCATCAGGCTTCTGCCTCAGGTGGTGGATTCTCCGGCTTTCGTATACCAACACGAATTCAAGGTGGCGAGGAACACGACGGCGTATCTGATAAACCGTCCTCTGCTTCCTCTGATTCTCGCCATTGATTGAAACATTAACTAAAAAAATCTAAACTTTCAGGTTCTATTTTAGTACCACTTCTTGAAATTCCAATTGAGTTCTATCTGTTATGTTCTCACTTGCAATTTATTTTTTAATATATTTTTGTCTGTGTTCAGGTTCACAGGTTGTTTTGAAGATGATTTTCTAGAAAGATTTGGTTGGCGTCCTTCCAGAATAACTTGGGTTTGGATTTTCAGATGTTTCTACTACAATTCAATGGCTTATAAAAACCGTGTGGGTACGAAGAAAATCTGGTTTGAATGATTCAGTCCTGTTTTCAAATTCAATCCCCCGGTTATGTTATGCATTTTATATTTATTCTTCAAGCTTTGACCAAGACTATGTGTGTTTCTCTTGTTTCATCTTTGTTGTTGGATTACAATTTGTAGTAGTTGTGTTGTATGTTCTAAATTTGTACTTATTCCATTTCTAGTTTCGACTAGTAATCTGGAAAAAAACATGCAGATTAAAATAATTGAGCTAGTGTGCTCAAAAGTTGTTGTTTATTTCCAACTTGGTGCAAACCCAAGATGCAGAATGAAGCATTTTCTCCTTGTCACAAAAAGGTATTAAACCCAAATAACCCGACATTATAAACTTTGCATATCCAAACTTGTGTATGATTGTGGCTTGTATGTTGGTATATGATTAATGCTGTCTCTGTTTCAAATAAGGATAGGTCTTATTTTTAACTGCTTTCTAGTCCAATTAGTTTTCAGCTTCCTTGTGATGGAAGGACAATTAGTAGTAAAATCTATATCTGAATCAATATCAATCTCTTTCGTGCCTGAAATTTTGGTAGCATTTGACTGACAAGTCATTGTCCATCAACAATAGTAACTGTGGACGAAAGAAACAGTTTGTATATATTGTATGAAAGTTGATTCCGACCTTAGTATAAGGGCAGTGTCCTAGATTCATTTCGGTTTGTTTGCTCCTTTGCCCATCACAATTCACATGTCATATTTTTGGTTTTTTCTTCTTATAGTTTAGTAAGCTATATGATAGTGACTCAAAAGGTTTATTATTAGGAATGATAAAGGTTAACACTCACTTACCTACAAATACTTAGTTCAAGGGATGGTTTTATCTTCCAATAGAAAGGTTGATACATAGTTTTTATCTACACCATTCTTTCCTTTTGGAACTAATCATAAGTTCTTTTTGTTTGTTTTCAATCACTTATATTGGATAGATCACAACTTTCACTTTGGTTAAACATACTCCCATATTATAAGCAAAATTCATTTATTGATTAATTGAATAATTGATATATCTGATTATCAGATACATTAATTGTTTAATAAATCTAATATTTTTTAAATAAAAATTAAATTGATTATTTATTTTTTAAATTTCTTTTCGAAATCTTATATGGGGGAGGCAGGAAATGGATGGGGATGGATGAGAATTGAGCACAACGATACTCAATTATGAAAAGAGTACACACACTTACACACTCATGGAGGCCACCAAAGTTTGATGCTTGTACACCTGTTTGTGGTCCCTCCCTACCTTGTAGTATAGCCTCATAAAAACCTTTTGAAATGTCCTATTGAGAGGAATGCTCTTTAAGGAGATAACAGTAATAATGAAGTGGAAAAGCCCTTGCCCTTTATTCAGATCGTGGCAATTATTCTTTGGTCGATAGGGGTGGCTCTAGGGTCGGTTAATAAATAAGATTAATTGCGTGCCGTAAATCTTAATTCGATTATTAATTACTCTTAAAAATATCATACCACAACTCTCAGGTATTGCAAATATTTAATGACTGAATATATCAATATACATGCAATATGGTACAACTTTTTAGCCTGAAATCATTCAATGGTAATATTCATATAGCTAGAGAAGTGCTAAAGTTGCATGATAGGTTCTTTGCATCATTAGTGGTGAATCTTTAGTGGTGAAGAGTCATGCTTATGAAAACTTAAAATGTCTTTAGAAGTACTAAGTTTCAAGTATGAAGAGTGCTAAAGTTTTACATTGATTAGAAAGGAAAGAAATGTTGGTTTATAAGAGGGGTAATCTATATGTCATTGTTTTAAGGTTTTGGATGAATATGTGGTGTTAAGGTCTCTTGGATCGTGTCACCTCCATTTTATCAAAAATATAGTATGAAAGCCAATCACGGTTGTAATATGGTGGGAGAATTAATTTTTTGAAATGTTGCGGATAACAAGAATTGTCACCGACTTTTATTTTATCCAATTTTTTGGAAAGGCAAAAAGAACAGGAAAGACTTTTTAAATATTTTGAGTTCGGAGGATAGTTTATACAAAGGGAAGGTGTAAGGACCCTTTGTATCCATGGTTATCCGTGAGTTCTTAATTGTTTAGCTAACTTTGTTTGTTTGAAATGTTTGAAAAATGTAGTGTGTGTTTAGAAATACATTTTTGGAAAGAGCTTTAACTTTGTAATGATCTTCGTACGGATGTATACAAAGTGTAGTATTTGAAAATAGTTTTGAAAAGGAGGTGTGAAAAGCATTTTGAATGTGTTTGAATTGAGCAAGCAATTAAGAACTACCTACCCTAATTTTAAAGTCTTTTTTGTTCGTTAAGTCTTTCGTTGAGGGAAAGAGACTATCCACACCATTAGTTAGCGGAAATTCCTTTCATTGGATGTAAGGGACATCGAGGGTCATCGTATAGTCATAAAGGCAACAAGTAAGGATACTTTAGCATTCGAATGGACTATCGTCATTTAATCGAGGGACAAGATCATTTATATCGTAGGCAACATCAAAGGGACTATGATCTTTATGATGATTTTTGAAATGACGACAACGGGCTTAGGCATCCCTACGCTCGAGGGACTTGACTATTATTCGAAAGGCAGCATAAGAGAGGATTACCCTAAAGGTGAGTGTGTGAACAGAAAGTGATTGATTAATTTAATCCTAAAAATTAGGGTTATTCTAGGTTGTTTTTAGTCTTGCCATACAATCCTATTAGCCATACATTTAACAGTTATATCAGTAGAAAGTAAAAGTAGAAAGATAAAGTCCTATGTTATTACAAGGCTTTGAGGCAGTTACATAATAGTAAAAGAAACGAGACGCGAAAATTAAATAAAACCTACAACTATTATATGGCTTTGGGGCAGTTACAATAATAGAAATTTTGCGGAAAATAAAATGATCTAATTATTACAAACCCATAGCAGATACAAAAATATACTAAAATTAGACGAACGAGAAATTAAGATGCGGAGGATAATAATGAAAAGGTTTATGGTAAAAAACTTTAAGAAGGTAAACCTAAATTATCTAATTAATTATTAGTTTAAACCTAATTAATTAGAAACCTAACGGGTAAAAAAAACCTAGACAATAGTTAATGGGCAACACCTACCTAACATACATTTTTAGGGTTTTCTATGGTTTATGGATTAAAGCTAAACCTAATTAAATTAGTTACAAACCTAAATTATCTAGTTAATAACTAATTATTTAACCTAAAATTAAGTCCTAATTTATTAAAAAACTACTTATCATTTTTTGTTTTGTAAATATGATGATAACATATAGAAAACAAGATAAAACAAACTAAGTTATTGGGCCAGAGATGGTATATAGTCTGAATGAGCGGTAACAATATCAGCAAACAGAAGTGGGCTTCAAATAAACACTAGCCCAATGACTAACTTAACAAAATAAACCCTAAATCAAATAAAAAACAAATAATTAATAATTAAAAAAAAAAACAAAGAAACTCACGTGCGGATCTGCCCCCTTTTGTAGCAACAATCAGAAAGAGGAAAAAAATAAAATTAGAGCCATACCTTTTGACTTTTCAACTTAATTCGGTCCAGTAGGGTAATGACAAGTGGCGATGAAAATTGAACAATTAAATAGTAAGTAATAACCACTATCACTACTTGTTTACGAGAAAAGACACAGACAATGCCTTCTTCTTCTTTGCTAATTCCATGTTCTCTCTCAATTCCTTATTCAACTAAACCAGACAATGATTCAATAAATTCAGAAAATAGTGCAGTAGAGTATGGATCTAACCTTTGGAACCGATCACAGTCGGTTGAATCAGCGAGCGTATTGTAAGGCGGCCTCCGCGCGATAGCAGAGGGCGAAGGTCTGGCCGGTGTGCGTGTTTGGCGGGTAGAGATTGGAGTTGCGTGGTCGGAGCGGCGCGTCAGTTGTTGCGTGGTAGTGATGGTTGGTCGAAAAGGTGGTTAACGGTCTTCAACAGCGGCACGTGTTTGGGGCTGCACGTGGTCAAATCTGAAGGGGCTTCATCGGAACCGGTTTGTTGGTGGTGCGAATGGTGGAGGTGCGGCGTTTGCGGTGAACGGAGGATTCGCCGACAAGATGAGCGGCTGTGAGTGGAGATTCAGATCTGCTGCGATTTGGTGTATCGGTTGAAGCGTTGCAGATTTGAAAGTAAATGGATGGTGAAAATTGTTGTGGACGGAGCACCACAGATCCGGTGTTGCGGCTTTCCGATTGGATTCGTCTTTCTCTTTTTTCTGCAAAAACAAGAATAGCAAACAACAATAAACAAGAAGATGATGATTGTTCTATTACTTCTCTCTTCCTACAAAAGAAGACTAATTGATTTGTTGTTGTTGTCGTCGTTAATAGTGAAGTTAGAATCGTGAGTGATTGGTTTCAGAAATTGAAGGGGATAGCCGGATAGGTTTATGTTAGAGGTGGCGGATGTGTTATTGAAAATTTCACAGGTTAAAAATTTGGTGGGTTATGACGTAATCGTTGAAGGTAGTAACATGATGAAATTGTTTGGATTTACACTACAAGATTATTGATAAGAAAACAAATGTGTTAATGGTAGAAAGTGTGTATGTGTACTTCAGAATGTTAGTTACAAAGAACAGTGATAGAATTGTTAGTTTCTAGAAAAAGGATTAGAAATTGTTGCCGTGAAAATTAGTGAGAAAGGTGTAAAGTAAGGGTTGATAAGAGCTTGGTAATAATTTTTGTACGTGAAAGGGTTAATTGTTGGATGTTAGTGTACGTGAGAGTGAGAGGCTAGGTTAGGATTGTTAAAGAGATGCGTGAATATGTACAGTGGTAACATAAAAACTATGGAAAAATATTAGATTTGTAAATTGGGGTTTTGTATGTGTAGGTTTTCGTGAGGGAGGTGGAGAAGGGTTAGAAATAGGGTTGATTGTTAGTCCCTACATCAAACTAGGTCAATTAAAAATAGAATAAAATTATTTAATCAATCAAAATAATTAAGGCCTAAAAAATAAAATATTATTCAATTTAAGACTCAAAATTATTTTAACTAATTACAATGATTCTTTTCTAGAAATAAGTATTTCTACCTAAAAAAAGGGAAAGAAAATTTTCAAATCTACTTTTTTTTTAATGATTTTTTTGATAATTTCTATAATTAAAAATGAAAAAAGTAAACAAAAATTTTTAAAATACATACTTAATTAAATACGAAAATTAATTAAAAATAATAGAAAAATATAATTTTGTGATTTTTTTTGAAAATTATTTAAACCAGAAATAAAGTTAGTAACAAATAAAGAGAAAATGTCAGACGTGAGATTTGAACCTGGGACCTACAAACCTTACACTCTTACCAAACGTGCCATTACTTTTATTCGTAATAAAGTGGCATTCATAGATATATGAGGGCAAATTTTGGGGTACAACAGTTGCCCCTGTTCAATCTTCTTAAACTTGAAGAGGGCAAATAAAGAGAAAATGTCAGACGTGAGATTTGAACCTGGGACCTACAAACCTTACACTCTTACCAAACGTGCCATTACTTTTATTCGTAATAAAGTGGCATTCATAGATATATGAGGGCAAATTTTGGGGTACAACAGTTGCCCCTGTTCAATCTTTTTAAACTTGAAGAGGTAGATTGGCATGTTTGCCTATCGTGATCTGAAGGTGGAAGAGGATTGAACACTTAAGTGCCCTAAAATTTGCACTCGCCGGTGCAGGAAGTAGTGTTGCTGGGGATGGACTTAAAGATTCCATCTAGATGTTAACAGAATGTTGTCGGAGATGAGCTTAAAGATGTCATCCAGATGTTAACAGAATGTTGTCGGAGATGGGCTTAAAGATGCCATCCAAAGTAGATACTGTAATGCCCCGTTTTTAATCGCTTTATTTATTGAATTGTGTGATTGGTAAATTTTTGTATTATTTGTGTGGTTATATGTGAATTAAGTGATTACGTGATTAATTGACTTTTTATGCTAATGTTGTTAGTAAGTAACTTAAGTTAGTAAAACAATTGGCATTTGGGCCTAAGTTGGTGTTAGTAAGAGTGGGGTGTTAATTAGAGTCCATTGGTAATAATAAAATAGTAAGGGTTTAACAAAAATAGGGTTTTATGAGAATTAGAGGTTATTTGGGAAATAAGAGAAAGGGAGAAGAGAAAGGAGGAAGAGGAGAAGCTAGAAGAACCCATTGAAGATTTAGAGGTTCCTTCAATCCAACCAAGGTATGGGTGGGGTTCTTTCATTCTAAAGGGATGTATAATGATAATTTATGGCGGGATTTAGGGGTTATATGTATTGAATCATTTTCTTGATAAATGTTAGGTTTTGAGTGAAATCAATTGGGTTTTTGTGAATTGTTGTGTTGAATGATATTATAATGATTGCCCATGAGTAGTAACATGCTAGGTATCACTAATATGTGATGGATTTGGTCTGGAATGAGATTTTAGGGTGGCGGCGCGAACGGTAGGCAGAATTGGGAAAACTCAAATATGTGCAACTTTTGATTCGTAGATCCTTTTTATATGTCGTTTAAACCTATGTGAAGCTGAAATTAATTCCTATATGATGATATATATAAATGAATAGCCCTTGACAATGTTTTGAAAATTGCATTTCTTCCTTGATGGCTTTATGTGATGTGAAGTGATATTATTGTAATTTGAAATGACAAGTGACGTGATTGCGAAGTGATTCATTGCTATGAACAGTAATGATATTGTGGTTGTCGTTAAATCACAACATTGAATTGATGATGTTTAGTTGTTATGTGATGAATGACGTGAATATGGATGTTGCATTATTGATTCTCATCCATTGCATAAATGTGAAGTGGCCTTAATGGCAAATGTGACGATGGCCTGAAAATGGCAAATGCAAAGTGGCCCTAATGGCAAAAACAAAGTGGGAGTTTTACTCCAAATGGTACCACATGCATGTGGCTTATGTCGAGTTACATATTGAGTCATATTTTGGTATTATGCAATGATGAACATGTTTCATTTGTTATATGATGTGAATGATGTTTGAATGCTATGTTGCTTGAATATTATATAGCCTTGATAGTTCATAATATATATGATTGTTGTAAAAATGCATATGTTGAGAAGTGGTGAATGTGTATGATTCTTAATTTTCCGCTATAAGTATTATCATACATTTCTCTATCGTGAATGATATCTCACCCCTTCTGTTGTATGTTACCTCTTCGGTGGTAACTTGCAGGTACTGATGACGAGTAGACGTTAGCTTATTGTTCGCGTCGGTGTGTCTTATGCTCTGATACGTAGAACCTGGGGGGTTTCGCCATTTGTGTCGCTTTATGTTACCTTGTATTTGTTGGATTTTGATATTAACTCGTATGATGACATGATATTTCATGGATGCCATGTTGGCAAGTTCTCTTTATGTTGAGATGTTATGATTTATGTGTTCTGCTGCTACATTATGCAATGTTTTGCATAGTTGTGATGAAACTTTGGATTCCCCATGACTATTGTTACGTATCCATTATATGATCTTTGATGCATTATGTTGTGTTTTCTTATGTTGATAAAATATGACACTCTGAATATGCATGTTTTCGTATCCTTAATTACTCTGATTGTTATTTAAATTGCGGGGTAGATTCGGGGTGTTACATATACCTTTTCAGAATATGTCTGAAGCGGATGCTTTTCAGAATGAATCATATGATTGTATTTGATGGATATATTGAAGAATGTCAGGATGAGACATACACTAGGCCATGTATATGTGGAAGGGTATTAGAATGAGCCGTCCATCAGGCTATATTAAAAGAAGAGTTTATCACAATGAATCTATGTCTTGATTATATCTGATGGGTGATATTTTGTTGATGATGTGAGTATCAAAATGAGTCGTACATTAGGCTATATATGAAGACATATACCAGGATGAATCTGTATCGAACCATACCCAGTAATTGTATTGTGAAGAGTCAGAATGAATCTTTGATTATATCTGCCTCGTTTCTTGATCATTTCTGAACTATCTCTGCAGGATATCCGAAACTAAGTATCAGAACTAAATCTATATCTTGATCATCTCTGAAATATCTCTGGATGATAACCAGAACTAAGTAACAGAATTAAATCTCTGTATCTTGATTATCTCTGAACTATGTCTGGAAAATATCCGGAACTAAGTGTCAGAATTAAATCTATGTATCTTGATTATCTCTGAACTATCTCTGGAAAATATCCAAAATTAAGTATCAGAACTAAATACGTATGTTGATCATCTCTGAACTACCTCTGGAGAACATCCAAAACTAAGTGTCAGAATTAAATCTTTGTCTTGATTATCTCTGAACTATCTCTGGAAAATATCCAAAATTAAGTATCAGAACTAAATACGTATGTTGATCATATCTGAAATATCTCCGGAGAACATCCAAAACTAAGTGTCATAATTAAATCTCTGTCTTGATTATCTCTGAACTATCTCTGGAAAATATCCAAAATTAAGTATCAGAACTAAATACGTATGTTGATCATCTCTGAACTATCTCTGGAGAACATCCAAAACTAAGTGTCAGAATTAAATCTCTGTCTTGATTATCTCTGAACTATCTCTTGAAAATATCAAAAATTAAGTATCAGAACTAAATACGTATGTTGATCAGCTCTGAAATATCTCTGGAGAACATCCAAAACTAAGTGTCAAAATTAAATCTCTGTCTTGATTATCTCTAAACTATCTCTGGAAAATATCCAAAATTAAGTATCAGAACTAAATACGTATGTTGATCATCTCTGAACTATCTCTGGAGAACATCCAAAACTAAGTGTCAGAATTAAATCTCTGTCTTGATTATCTCTAAACTATATCTGGAAAATATCCAAAATTAAGTATCAGAACTAAATACGTATGTTGATCATCTCTGAACTATCTCTGGAGAACATCCAAAACTAAGTGTCAGAATTAAATATCTGTCTTGATCATCTCTGAACTATCATGTAGAATACCCGGAATTAAGTATCAGAACTAAATCACTGTCTTGATTATCTCTGAACTATCTCTGGAGAATACCGGGAACTAAGTATCAGAACTAAATCACCGTCTTGATCATCTTTGAACTATCTATGGAGAATATCCGAAATTAAGTATCAGAACTAAATCACTGTCTTGATCATCTCTAAACTATCTCTGGAGAATATCCGGAACTAAGTATCAGAATTAAATCTTCACCTAGAATAGGTATCAGAATTAAATCGTTGACTGAATTATCTCTGCGCTATATCTAGAAGATGATGTTTACTTGATTGTAGAAATGTCCTGAAAAAGCAACATTAGTTTTATGCAATATCATGATGTATGAATTGTATGATGACTGTTTTTGAAATGAATGAGAATGTTATGCATATGCTATGAGGTATATGATGTATGAATGCAAAATGTTGTTAATGATGACAGTAAATTATAGCAGTGTTTTGCGGGGAAAATAAATCCCTGACTGTTCAGCGTCTTTGGGAGATTATTTGAATCTGGACTTAACTGTCCCAGATGAATTGGACAATAACATGTCATGCCCCTTGTACATATTGGCGTTTTAGCCAACTTAGTCAATCGTAGGAGATATTTCTTCTTTTCGGAGCACTTATGAAGCATGCCTGCCGGGAGGGCTTCTTGAGATTTCTGTTGTTATAAGCAGCATGCCCCAGTATCATGATCTTAGGAACAATGTCCCTGACTGTTCCGTGTCGGAGGTAGTTTTAACTATGCTTGAATGAATGTTCCTGGTTGCTCAACAGTTTTGAGAGATCCTTTGAATCTTGACCTGATTTCCCCAGATATCTGAGCGCCCACTCAACGGAGTATTTTGACTGCTTTTGTGCCCCTGAGGGTGATCAGAATTTGAGATATTCTTGCTCGAACTCAACAGAGTTCTGAAGATCACTTGCCCCTTGACAGGATTAAACTTTTCATCTGTAGTTCATGATGGAGGCTTTCCTGGTGTCAAGTACTTGTTCATATGCAAGAATGTTTATTATGAGAAATATTATTCTAATGCAAAGTTCATGTTTGTCTTGAAGTTTAAAAAGGATTTTTTTTAGAGGATGTCCAAACATCAGTTTTTTTGTGAAAGGTGGTGTGATACCAACTCAAGCTTTTAGCAAAACTCCTAGGAGTCAGTTTACCGTATTTCTTGTTACAGTATGCTTTCGAATTAACCCTGCTTCAATTATGACTTTTGAGGGTTGTAACGTGGCCAGATTCACAGTTTTTAGAAAAAAAAGATTTTTAGGCTCAAAATTTTATTGGTGCCCACCCCCAATCGTGATGTTCTCCAACCTAAGTTCAGTTAATTCGATGCAAGCATTCATCCTTCGAGCGGAGTTTGAGACAATTGAGGAATCAATGAGGTGGCAGTCACTCTTAATTTTGTATTTGGTGTCTGATCACACGACTTTATTCTTTTTTTAAGGATCTTTTTATTTCGCAATCCTTTCTATTCAGTTTTTTTCATTTTTCCCTAACTTTTCCCTGGACAAATTCTTTTGAATTTCAGGTTTGCAGTCCAGCGAGACGCCCTAATATTTGCCTAAGTCACTCGTTTTCAAGTTTGTTGACTTAGAAGGCTTTCTTTTCTCTCGTTTTTTTATTTAACTCATTCTTTTCTTTTTTTGAACGAGTCGTATGATCCTGAGACGTCTTCGATTTGTTGGAAAGACTATGACTGCCTCATTTCTTGGTTGACGAGGGATAACCGTTGTGGTATTGACTTTTCTTAACCTTTTGAAGGATAACCATTGTTGTATCATCAAATGCGTGCTACTGATGAATTTTGAACGCTCAACCAGGTTAACTGAACACTACCCTGCCCCGGGGTTAAATGTGAGAGTTTTTCGTATAAAAAAGAAACTCCTACTTCAGGGCTCAAAGGGGTTAACGAGGGTTTATCATTCTTATGTATCCACTGTTTGGGAATTGAAACAATGCCTCTACATCATTAACATGGTTTTACTCGAAAGCACGCCATTTGAGGTTATGGGTATTATATGTTCGTCATTCTCCCTTCGGAGTTACCATACTTTAGCACTGAGAGTTTGGTATCACCGGCAAAGAAAAAACATGTTAAAGCGAGAGCGAATGAATTTTTTCAAGACAAACATATCCAATGCATCATTATTATAGTTCAAAAACAAACACGTATGACATATAAGTAGTATTGAATCAAAACAAGAAAGACTACGCATGAGCATGCACGATGATATAAAGATCGTCAATGTTAAGGAGATTTTCTCTGTATGGACTTATTGCTTCAGAAGATCCATTGAGTCCAAGGAGAACTTCCAATCTGGCTTTCAAGTATGATTGATGATGGCCTTTGCATCAATTAGGTCTTGAATCTTGTCTCTGAATAGTTGACAATCATCAATCGAATGGCCAAGTGCCCTAGAGTGGAAAACAAACCGGGCATTAGTGTTTGAACCTACAGGTCACTTTAGATTACTTCTAGGAAGAAGATTCCGGCGAAATCACACGAGAGTTGTAAGTGTCCAGCTTTAGGGATTTGAGGAAGAAGTTGAGAAACTCGTTGTCTAGTTCGCAACATTAGAACTGAATTCAGTTGCAGCTTTGTCTAAAGACCTTTGACTTTCATCTTCGAACATCCTTCTATAAGAATCAAGATCACCATATCCAGTGGATCATAGCCTTTGATTCGGGGTACGGTACTTTTAAGTTTGAAAGCATATGGCTAAAGGAAAATAAATCCTCTTGTCCCTTGATAGGAACTATACATTTGAGTTTGAAGGCATCTGGTTAGAGGAAAATAAATCCTCTTGCCCCTTGACAGAAGTTTATTGTGCTTTCGAGTTTCAAAAGCATCTGGATAGAGGAAAATAAATCTTCTTGCCCCTTGATAGAAATTTAGGCTCTTGATAATCCTTCCATAGTATCTGGAAATTATGCGCCATAAATCCCTAAGATCCTTAAAAAAGGTTAGTCAACATGTTATGCAAAAGCATAAGGTAGTATGGACAGGTAAGTCCTACAAACAAGACCTACAAGGAAACCAAGTGGTTAAATAACAAACAAGTCACATAAGTGTCCTTAGGTTTAAAGGCTTGCATGGAGTCCATAGGTAAGTACCCTCCCCACTGAAGTTCAGTTGGTTCAACCTGTCCTAAAATAGTAACCGGGTTCTAGGGAATCTCAATATCATCGATCTTTCTTGAAGGCTCTATTTCAGTTTGGCAATCGCTTCTCCAACCAAAACATCCAGAAGTCCGACCTCAATGAGTGTAGTATCGAGTATCAACCAATCTCCATTCGAAACCAAAGTCGGCCATCTCACTACTTTCTAATAGCCAAAGTCAAGTTCAACTGGGGTTCTAAGGGCAAATAAGTGCTTAGTGACACCACGCGGCAGTCAAATGTTTCCTCGAGTCGGATCCCAAGGAACATCAAAACAAACCAAAGTGTCGCACTAACGATGGCTACCATATCAACCATAGCAGTATACGCCGCAAAGTCTCCTTGGTCTCTTGCCATATACCTAAGGTACACTAGATCCGGGTGTAGGATCTTTCACACAAGCATTATGCCCAAACATCATTTGAAATTTAAAGCAACCAAATAAAACAATTTAAAGTGATCCTAGCTCTAAGGTAACCCCTCTTATAAAATCCCCAACAGAGTCGCCAGTTCTGTAATACAGTGGGAGAACTGCCTTTTTAAAATGTTGCGGATAGCAAGAGTCGCCACCGAGTTTTATTTTATCCAATTTTTTGGAAAAGCAAAAAGAACAGGAAAGACCTTTTAAATATTTTTAGTTCGGGGGATAGGTTATACAAAGGGAAGGTGTAAGCACCCTTTGTATCCATGGTTATCCATGGGCTCTTAATTGCTTAGCTCACTTTGTTTGTTTGAAATGTTTGAAAAGTGTAGTGTGTGTTTAGAAAAACATTTTTGGAAAGAGCTTTAACTTTTTAATGATCTTCGTACGGATGTATACAATGTATAGTCTTTGAAAATAGTTTTGAAAAGGAGGTGTGAAAAGCATTTTGAATGTGTTTTAATTAAGCAAGCAATTAAGAACTACCTACCCTAAGTTTAAAGTCTTTCTTGTTCTTTAAGTCTTTCGTTGAGGGAAAGAGACTATCCACACCATTAGTTAGCGGGAAGTCCTTTCATTGGATGTAAGGGACATCGAGGGTCATCGTATAGTCATAAAGGCAACAAGTAAGGATACCTTAGCATTCGAAGGGACTATCATCATTTAATCGAGGGACAAGATCATTTATATCATAGGCAACATCGAAGGGACTATGATCTTTATGATGATTTTTGAATCGAAGGAAATAGGCTAAGGTATCCCTACGCTCGAGGGACTTGACTATTATTCGAAAGGCAGCATAAGAGAGGATTACCCTAAAGGTGAGTGTGTGAACAGAAAGTGATTGATTAATTTAATCCTGGAAATTAGGGTTATTCTAGGTTGTTTTTAGTCTTGCCATACAATCCTATTAGCCATACATCTAATAGTTATATAAGCAGAAAGTAAAAGCAGAAAGATAAAGTCTTATGCTATTACAAGGCTTTGGGGCAGTTACATAATAGTGAAAGAAACGAGCGCGAAAATCAAATAAAACCTACAACTATTACATGGCTTTGGGGAAGTTACAATAATAGAAATTTTGCGGGAAATAAAAGGATCTAATTATTACAAACCCATAGCAGATACAAAAATATACCAAAATTAGACGAACGAGAAATTAAGATGAGGAGGATAAAATTGAAAAAGGTTTATGGTAAAAAACTTTAAGAAGGTAAACCTAAATTATCTAATTAATTAGAAACCCAACGGGTAAAAAAAAACTAGACAATAGTTAATGGGCAACACCTACCTAACATACATTTTTAAGGTTTTCTATGGTTTTTGGATTAAAGCTAAACCTAATTAAAAGGCGTTTGTAAGAGATGGGCTTAAAGATGCCATCCTGGCGTTGCTAGAAAGTTTATCGGAGATGGGCTTACAGATGCCATATGGATGTTGGGAGTGTGAAGTGAATTAATTGTAGTGACTCTGTTGTCATTACTCCATTGTCGTATTGTCGTGAATCGATTGCCGTGACTTCATCGTCGTGACTTCATTGCCATGATTGTTTCTGAACTGAATACCGGGATTAGATATGTGACTCAATTGTCGTGAATCCATTGTGGTGATTTTATTGTCGTGACTCCATTGTCGTGATTTCATTGTCGTGACTCCATTGTCGTGATTCCATTATCGTGACTCAGTTGTCGTGATTCCATTATCGTGACTCAGTTGTCGTGATTCCATTATCGTGACTCAGTTGTCGTGATTCTATTATCGTGACTTCATTGTCGTGACTCAGTTGTCGTGACTTCATTGTCGTGACGCAGTTGTCGTGACTTCGTTGTCGTGACTCAGTTGTCGTGATTCCATTATCGTGACTCAGTTGTCGTGATTCCATTATCGTGACTCAGTTGTCGTGATTCTGTCATCGTGACTCAGTTATCGTGACTCCATTGTCGTGGTCTTTTCTGAATTGAGTGTCAAGATTAAATCTTTGAATATTGATCATGTCAGTACCGTTCGTAGTAATTGAATTAGATCTTTGGAGATATTGTTTATCTGCTTGTACCCGTATCCTAAAAAAGGTAAAGTTAGTCTCTATGCAATGTCATGATGCATGTATTATGTGATGAGTCTCTCAAAATAAATGAGAGACTTGTATGAGACGCTATGTGCAATGTATGAATATGTATATGATATACGATGCATGAATATGATTTATGCTATCTGTAGTGATTTTCTTGACTGAGAAAATAAATCTCTATATCATTGTGATTTTGATGTCTGATCTTGTCTGGAAGATGTTCAGATGGGGATTTATGATTTCTTCTTGGGGATGAGATTTGTTCGAATGATTGATCTTGATGTGCCCTGACTGGGGATAAGAGAGCTGAATGACTTTGTCTGGAGAAAAGAATAGTACCGGGGAACCGGCAGTGTCGAAGATGTAGACTCAGTTGAGGAACCAAGTCTTTGTTGGGACGAGGACATTTGAAGATATCTTCTTAATGATTACTCTATGGGGATATGATCTTGTGAAACCGGCTTTGTGGGAAGACATGGATGTCTTGAACATTGCCCCCAGTATTATAGTAACTGTCATTCCTGGACTTGTTGGTTGAGGTGTCATCATGCTTTGCGTAGCTTTGCCCCAGCTATTAGGTAATTTGAAGAGATTCTCCTCGCGAGGACTTTATGAGGTGTGTACTATGGGTGACACGCCCCCAGTAATCATAGACTTAGGATGATGCCCCATGCTAATTAAAAAGTAGTTGCAGATCCACTTGGGTGTATGCCCCCGGTTGTTTGGAATCTTGAGAGATTCTTGGAAACTTGAGAGATTCTCGGAATCTTGACCTGACTGCCCCAGGTTGATTGGATAACCATGTCATGCCCCTTGTATACATAAGAGACATTGCTTCTGAAGTGGTTTTGTCTGCCGGGATAACTTTCAGTCATTAGTTGTACCATGTGAAAATTCTTCCTGATGCTAACATTCAAAATTATGTAGCAAAATATGTTTAATAATGAATTCATGAGATGCAGTGTGTATGTCTATCTTGATTGATTTTTTTGAAAACATTAAAACAGAAGATGTAAGAAGCGTGATGTTTATAAAAACTTGATATCAACTCAGCATTTATGGCAAACCTTAAGGAGTCAGGATACCTTTTGGTGACAGTACACTTTCGAACTAACCATGCTTCAGTTAGGACTTTCAAGGGTTGTGACGTGGCTTGGTTCACGGTTTAAGAAACAAAGGATAATGGCTCAAAGTTTATTTGTACCCATCCCCAATCTTCGTGATGTTCTTCGATCCTACGCTCAGTTAACTTTGCGTTTCAGCTTTAACAAAGCTTGAAGTATTAACATTCATATTTGATGGTGGTTGAAGCATCTGAATTTTATTCGGACAGTCAGTAGTCCTTCTTTATAATTCTTTTTGCTTTGGTCGAGGATTTGTAGTGACCTCTTTTTTGACTTTGATTTTTGTTATCCCTAACTTTTGCCTGAACTATTTATTTTGTGATTACAGTCAGCGGGATGTTTCGACTTTTCGATAAGTCTCCTTCATAGGTTTTGACTTAACAGCTTTTTCTTCTTGGTGGATATTGACTGCATGACTTACTGGTTGCGGGAACCCATCATTATTTGCATAAACAACAACTAGTACAATTGAGTTAACTGAGTAACTACCCTGCCCCAGGTTGTGATTAAGGGTTTAATTTGTATGAGAAAGAAACTTCTACTTCTTAGGCTCAAAGGGGTTGACGAGGGATTATCATCCTTATATCTCCACTGTTTAGGAATTGAAAAAATGCATGTACATCGTCAACATAGTCCGTTCAAAAGCATATTGTATGAGGTTGTGGTATCATTTTCGCCATCCTCCCTCAAAAGGCTTACTGCTTAGCAGGAGTTGAATAAACACAAAACATATGCAAAGTAAATACGCAATTTTAAACGAGCGATAGCGAAATAATTTATTCAAGAATAACATATGCAATGCACTGATGATGATTATTAAAACAAATAATGTCTATCATAAGTCGAATGTTTAAACAAACAAAATAGAAATTTGCAAATGAAAGTAAAACTAACATCTGAAAGTCCCTTCTTCTAGCCATCCACAACATTAGCAGATACGTTAGGAGTCTCAGGAGGATCAAATTCAATTTCCCCAGCATCGATCATATCTTGGATCTTATTCCTCAATGTCCAGCAGCTATTCGTATCGTGACCAGGACTATCAGAGTGATATGCACACCTCACATTGGGATTATAGCTACGAGCAGAAGTGCTAGGATTCGTAGGGGGATCCTTTAAAGTGATCAACTCTGACTTCAATAGGTGCTGTAATGCTTGAGCCAGTGACATATTGATCTTTGTGAATTGTCTTTTAGGCATGTCTTGCTTGTTTTGACGACCTTTTTGAGGCGCCTGTGTGGAGATCAGAACTGCCCCGACAGATTAGTCATGGTTACTCTATTTCTGACCATAGACATCATTGGAATCTGACTTCTCATTGAAATGCTTCCTTGTAGCACCTGAGGATGGAGCCACTTGAATCTTACCACTTCAGATGCCACTCTCGACACGTTCCCCAGTCAGTATAAGCTCGGTGAATCCAGATGGTGAAATCCCCAGCAAATGACTATAGAAAGGGCCGGTCAGCGTGCTCATAAACATATCAACCAATTCTCTGTCAGCCAATGGGGGTTGAACTCTGCCAGCCAAGTCTCTCCATTTTTTAGCATACTCTTTGAAGCTTTCATTAGGACCCATAGACATGCCTTGTAGTTGCATGCGGGTTGGCGTAAGATCAACATTGTATTGGTATTGCTTATAGAAAGCAGTTGCCAAATCTTCCCATGTATGAATGTTGGTGATCGGTAAAATAGCAAGTGTACTATTTTACCTCTTGTAATAATAGGGAAAATTCCCTAAATATCAATCTCAAGGACTGCACATGAATAATGAGATCAATTCAAAGTTCAGTTAAACAAAAACTTCAATTGGGTTTTGTTTGGTGATTATCACTTAGCGAAAAGTAAAATAAGCAGTAAATAAAATTGACTTTTTAACAAATATGAGTAACATGCTAGGGATAGTGGATGATTGACAATGTAACAACTCTGAAATTTCTATTGCAACAACTTATTTTCAATAATCAATTACCAGTTCTTAAGGTTGTTTGATCCTAAGTCCTTAGTGAAAAAACCTTTGATCCTTCATCCTAAACCCTAAGTCCTTAGAGATTTACAATGAAATCAAGCAATTGAGTTATAAAGAATATCCGGTTACGATAAGGTAATCCTAGTCCTAGGTAATATAAATTATAGCATATTCTCATGAAAGCATTATCAATGGTTGTCCAACCTAAACGATAATCATACATCAATTCCAATTTGTCCGAAAGGAAAAGCTTTAAAAACATCAAGAGAATAAATTAACGATAGAAAACATGATAGTTATCGCAATTGCAAATTCAGAGTCATTACAAAGTGAAATCAGAGCCACCCCCTAGCATTGGGGGGTTTAGCTACTCATAGTATTCAAATAAAACACAATAATGAATAAAGACATTACAAGAAATTGGAGGAGATTGAATCTTCAATTGCTTCCGTTCATGAAGATCTTCTTCTCTCTTAAACCCTTGCTTTCTCCAATCTTCTATTGTATTCTTTTCTCTAATCTGTCAAAAGTCCTTCTCTCCTTCCACAAACCTTGTTTAAATAGTATTAGCATCAGTCTTAGTGTCCACAAAAAGTCCAAAATACCCTTAAGACAAGACAGAGTAAAACAGATCAAAAAGTGAAGTTTCTATCCGTATCCATCTACACGGGCCGTGTTGATTAACACGGGTGCCCGTGTTGATTCACCGACTGACGTAGATTTTTTCTTTGATGCAGGCCCATCAACACGGGCAGTGTTGATTAACACGGGCGCCCGTGTTGATCCTGATTTTTCAACTTTTGGCTTTCCGGAGCGTCCAACATTCAGCTTTTAGTCCTTTTGAACCTATGCATCAACCTGCAACACTAACACTACCAAATCGAAGCATAAAGAAGATCTTTTGACATAAACTTTAAACCAAATGCAATGCAATACTATAAATTAATAAATATGATAAACTTAACTTAAAAAGCAATAAAACAACCGAATATGTTACCGAGATGATGAATTTGTGCTGGATGAAATACATAACTTAATAGAAATGGTGACCGATCACAACCCCAAACTTATCTCATTGCTTGTCCTCAAGTAATGTATTGAGACTAAACAGAGGTCACCCACGAATTTCTCTCTCCACAACACAGCCTGTGTTTTTCGTAACTTGGCTTTTCCTTCCCGATCAAGCTTCTGATTTCCTGAATCGAACTATCTACCACACTTTCACATCAGAGGACATCTTTACCTGCAAACTTTTCACACTCTCACCAGATCTCTCGGGGTTAAAGTGTTTGCACTCACAGTACCAAAGTATGCAATATCAACTCTTAATTTTGAATTTACTCTATCTTCATTACACAAATAGATTCCACACACTTTATGAGGTCTTTTGGGTTATAATGGGGCTCAAGTACGGTAGGATAGACAAACGGATGAATAACAAAGGGTTTGGATTCGACATTCATGTTATTTTCTCTTTTTTTCACTAATAACTTGGGGGTTCACTTTGATTCTTCACTCAATTTTTTCTATGAGCATGTTCGAGTCTTTAGTCACGACAAGTGCTTTTCTCTTCTTTTTCTTTATTATTATTTTTTTTACGCACTTGCTCTCTTTCTACGAATTGCCACCCCAAACTTAGCTTTTTGCACACTTTATAATTTACAACAATCATGCCGAACAATGGTAAGAAGTGTATAGTTACGGATGAACATGAGTTTAATTCAAACAAAAAGGCTAAGGCTCAACGGGGTTCACAAAGGATAAACATAAAGTAAAGGATGGATAGAAAGGCTAAGGGTTAAACAAACAACATGCCTCAGTGTGTGTCCTCATGTTGTGTTGTGTAAAAAGAACATACGCAAAATCAAAGTGATAAGGCCATACCTGACTGAACTCTCATGATGATATTTTAGTGTTTGGCCTTTTTAATCTCACCATGTTGGTTATGCTTACAAGCTCTGAAGCCTCCTCGTGTCATGTGGTTTCTTTTCCGACTCGGGTATACCATACAACCATTTCGGTCCGGTGTTACCAAATTGCGTCCAACCTTTAATTTTAACATTTCATGGCTGCATCAACTTCCGGGGTGCCTCGGGAGATCAAGTATGGGAAGTATCTTTCATCCACTAACTATCAATCTCGGGTTCATCCAACAACTATCTCTCACTCTGTAACACAATGGTATACCAAAGACGAATAGAAATGCTAAAAACAAAATAAAAACATAAACAAAAGAAATGCAAGAAAACCCCCCCACACTTGAACTAAACATTGACCTCAATGTTTTAGCCCACTGCGTAAAGGACTCACATAGGGTACATCAACTCCAGCTGCCGCTTTCAAGCTTTCACCAGAGAAATCCCCTTTTTATTACCTGACATAAAACAAAACAAAAGAACAAATTAATTATTAAAAGTGTGGGTTGCCTCCCACAAAGCGCTTCGTTTAACGTCGCATGGCTCGACGGTCCATTACCATTTATTATGGAGGGTATTTTCTCTTCCACACCTGGTTGCTTTTCACCTCTGCAATCAGAAACTCATGATGATGAAAAGTATGGACAACTTTTCTCTTCAATTCACTTTCCTCATTCATCTTTTCACCTTTCTTTTTCTTAGAACATTTGGTGGCTATAGGAGTTGGTTCCACCAGAGAGGCTATGCTTGACACTTTTTCTTGGAGCAGTTTAGGCTTTTTGTCTTTTTCCTCACTTTCTGTCATACTACCAGAAGTTTGATCATTTACAACCGTCCTATGTTTCTTAACTCCTAACATCTTCAAGGTTACTTCTTCATCAAATGATTTCAGCGTTAGTGTCCCTTTTTCAATGTCGAAGTTGTAGCGGCCTGTCGACAAAAATGGTCTCCCAAGAAGGATAGTGTGAATACAAGACCACACTCACAAAGATGTTTTTGATCCATGGCAAACTCCACAAGCAAACAAGCAACAAGGCACAAGCAGAAGAACTCAAAGAAAAGCAAGCATTGGTCACTCAAGACAGAGCAGGTCGACCCACTATGCATATAGGTCGACTCAATACAAGTAAAACAAGAAGAACTCAGAAAAACAGCAGTCAGGTCGACCTACTCCCAACCCAGGTCGACCTAAAGTGGAGAAATCTACACATCCTTCTGCTAGGTCGACCTACACAACAACTAGGTCGACCTAAACTGAAGAAAAGTCCCCAAAACGTATCTGAAGAGGATTCTGGTCGACCTACTTCCTTAACAGGTCGACCTAACTGGGAACAAATGTTATTCAAAGCAAATGCAGCTCAGTTAGGTCGACCTAAGCACTACAAGAGGTCGACCTATTTGATCAAAAATGCCAAAATTTCTGGTTTTCTCTGCTCCAACTGATAAGCTCTCATATATATTGTCCAAGGTTCATTATTGCAGTTTTCAACACCAACAGCTGAAAGAGACACAGAGGCTTCTCATCTTCGATCTTCTTCTCAACTCCAACACAATTACACACAATCATTCTTGCGTTGAGGGTTTGCGATCAAGATCGATAACGTCCATGGAACGGAATTGAAGATTCCTAGTGGGTGAAGATTTGTGGGGGTTTTGGTGAATAAAATCCGCGGGTTTTGTCCTCCAAGATAGGTGATTCTTTGGGGGTTTTTATCAAGAGGTTTCATCAAGGATCCAACTGAGTGTGAAGATTGAAGAACAAGGGTTCAAGGCAATTCAAGACACTGCAGAAAAGGGATCAAGTGAAGCTCTTGGGATACCTTGATCTGGCTCAAGATTAAGGGGGAAGAAGATTCAAAGGATCGACAAATTTGGTTTATTGTTTATCGCTTTGCTTTCTTCTTTGTATAAACTGCTTTCAACATTAATGGAAGATTTCCCAATTTCAATTTGGAATTGGGGGCAGACGTAGTCGTAGCGAGGACGATCGATGAACTGCCTGAACAAATATCGTGTTCTTGTCGCCTTTATCTTTTCATTTACGTTTTGTTCATATTTGGTTATAATTGCAAATTGATCAACGATTCAAGTGTTAAAATTGTGAATTAGGATTCTGCATAAACATCACAATTCACCACATCTTGAATCACCATCAATTTGAACATTATCACCAAGTGTTTGTCTTTTTGCTTCTTCCATTATCACTGCATTGCAAACCAAAGTTTATCAAATTAGAAGTTAATCGATTTTCTGTTGTGAAATATATTGATTCGATAACATATCATTTCATCGTTAATCTCAACTATCTTGTGGTTTTGTCACATATACGACCCTTGCAATAACGGTCCGGAATAGACGCAAGTCGATTCAGAACCGCTTTCGCTTTAGTTCGAAATAATTCCGAAAAACTCTGTGAGATCTATTCAACCCCCCTCTAGATCCTTAGGCCAGCGTCTAACAGATAGGAGTTTCTTCGTCTTCCGGAATGTCCATGATGTGGAAGTCAACAGGGAATACAAACTTATCAACCTCCAGTAGTACATCTTCAGCTACCCCATAGGATTTCTTAATGGTGTGATCGGCGAACCTTAATTGTGTCTTACTTTCACTAATCTTTTCCAATTCAAGCTTTTTGAATATGGACAGAGGCATTAAACTCACACTAGAACCAGAATCGAGGAGTACCTTTTTAAATGTTATAATCTTGATAGTGCACGGTATCGCCACCGCTCCAGGGTCTTTCCTCTTGATTGGGATCTTTCTTGTTGACGAGACTATACCACACTTCTCAGTTGCACTTTTTGCTTCTCCTCCCAATGATCTCTTTTTCGCCATCACCTCCTTCATAAATTTCCTATACAAGGGCATGTGCTCAAGTGCTTCGAAGAAGGGTAGATTTACCTCTAACTTTTTGAACAAGGCAGTGAACTTCTCAAAGTCTTTCTCTTTTGAATTCTTCTTTGTCACTATGGAAGGGAAAGGTAGTTTGATCACCGGTTCAACAACTTTCTTATTTTTTTCTTCCAATGGTTTACCCGGCGGTACCACAAATTCTGGCTCTTTTGGATTTTCTCTTATTTCCAAATTCACCTTTATTACCATGGGGTCGTCTATTTCCTCTTTTTCTTTTTCAGATTCTGCCACTTTCTTACTTCTTGTAGTAACAACATTAGTCTTCTCTTAGTCTTTCGGATTTTTCACAGTTGAACTCGAAAAGGTACCTTGTGCCTGTAGAGTGAGATGATGTGCTATTTGACCCACTTGAACTTCTAGATTTTTGATTGAAGCTGTGGTGTTCCTGTGGTTGTTTCTGGTCTCTTCTTGAACCTGAGAGCATTGTCCAGCCAATCTCTCAATAGCTACTTCCCACTCCGCCTTCTGAGGATTTTGTTGTTGATCTTTCCAAACGAAGTTGGGATGATTCTTCCACCCTGGATTATAGGTGTTAGAATACGGATTGTTTTGCCTCAAGAATTTGATTTCTTCAATTTGCTTGGGAGTAGCAACACAACACACAGTTTGGTGAGGGCCATTACAAATTTCATAGATTACAGGTTGAGCTTGTTGGACTTGAGCAACCTGTTGAGTACCTATATTCATAGCCTTTAATCTCTTTTCTACCTCTGCAGCTATAGCATCTTTAACCCGAATTTTTGAAGTTTCCAGCTTAAGATCAATGATTCTTTCTGGTTTACTAGCACACCTGTCATACAGCTCCAAATGCTCATTTGCAGCTATTGCTTCAATGATTTTTATGATGCCGGAGGCTGTTGTGAAATTTGTTGAGCCTCCAGCTGCTGTATCAATCAACAGTTTTGTTTTCATTCTGAGCCCATTGACAAATACTTGCATCTGTTCAGTCTTGTCCATATTATGAGTGGGACATGCTACTAAAACTCTTTTGAATCTTTTGTAAGCATCTCCTAAGGGTTCACCCTCCTTATGCTTGAAGTTCAGGATGTCATACCTCTTCCTTATAAATACAGATGCAGGAAAATACTCATTTAAGAAAGCTTTTTCCATCTCTTCCCATGATGTAATGCTGCCCGCTGGAAGGGAATAGAACCACTCTTCTGCTTCTTCTGCCAAGGTGAATGGGAACATTCTCAGCTTCTTTGCCTCTTCTGTATGACCTTCGATTTTTAAAGTTGTACTCATGGTCAGAAACCTCTGTAGGTGCTTGTTTGCATCTTCATTAACCTTCCCGGTGAAAAGTTTTCTTTCCAGCTGATTTATCGTGCTCGGATGCAGTTGAAAGTTAGCAGCGTTCACCAGTTGGTTGACAATAGTTAGTCTCCCTCCCGGTGTGTTTCTTGCACCATAGTCTCCGAGAAGCCTTTCAGGAGGAGGAGGATTTTCCCCCAAAATTTCTGGTTCACTTTCAGATTCCGAACATGAATGAACTGTAATCACTTCTTCCTCGGATTCCAGTTTAGCTTGACGAACTTGTCTGCGCCTTGCGTGCAAAGTCCTTTCAATTTCTGCGTCAAAAAGAAATTCAGCTGAGGCCTTACCTCGCATACACAAAGTAGACAAATATTAGAATTAGAAAAAAAAATTAAAAAATGCAGAAAATAAAATTTTAGTCGCAGAGCAACAAAATTCTAACTGAACTCAACTTAAACTCAATATTATGGCAGTCCCCAGCAATGGCGCCAAAAACTTGATCGGTAAAATAGCAAGTGTACTATTTTGCCTCTTGTAATAATAGGGAAAATTCCCCGAATATCGATCTCAGGGACTGCGCAGGAATAATGAGATCAATTCAAAGTTCAGTTAAACAAAAACTTCAATTGGGTTTTGTTTGGTGATTATCACTTAGCGAAAAGTAAAATAAGCAGTAAATGAAATTGACTTTTTAACAAATATGAGTAACATGCTAGGGATAGTGGATGATTGACAATGTAACAACTCTGAAATTTCTATTGCAACAACTTATTTTCAATAATCAATTACCGGTTCTTAAGGTTGTTTGATCCTAAGTCCTTAGTGAAAAAACCTTTGACCCTTCATCCTAAACCCTAAGTCCTTAGAGATTTACAATGAAATCAAGCAATTTAGTTATCAAGAATATCCGGTTACTATAAGGTAATCCTAGTCCTAAGTAATATCAATTATAGCATATTCTCATGAAAACATTATCAATGGTTGTCCAACCTAAACGATAATCATACATCAATTCCAATTTGTCCGAAAGGAAAAGCTTTAAAAACATCAAGAGAATAAATTAACAATAGAAAACATGATAGTTATCGCAATTGCAAATTCAGAGTCATTACAAAGTGAAATCAGAGCCACCCCCTAGCATTGGGGGGTTTAGCTACTCATAGTATTCAAAGAAAACACAATAATGAATAAAGACATTACAAGAAATTGGAGGAGATTGAATCTTCAATTGCTTTCGTTCATGAAGATCTTCTTCTCTCCCAAACCCTTGCTTTCTCCAATATTCTATTGTATTCTTTTCTCTAATCTGTCAAAAGTCCTTCTCTCCTTCCACAAACCTTGTTTAAATAGTATTAGCATCAGTCTTAGTGTCCACAAAAAGTCCAAAATACCCTTAAGACAAGACGGAGTAAAACAGATCAAAAAGTGAAGTTTCTGTCCGCATCCATCTACACGGACCGTGTTGATTAACACGGGTGCCCGTGTTGATTCACTGACTGACGTAAGGTTGAAATTTTGCCCAGGCCTATCAACACGGGCTGTGTTGATTAACACGGGTGCCCGTGTTGATTCACTGACTGACATAGCTTTTTTCATTGATGCAGGCCCATCAATACGGGCAGTGTTGATTAACACGGGCGCCCGTGTTGATCCTAATTTTTCAACTTTTGGCTTTCCGGAGCGTCCAACATTCAGCTTTTAGTCCTTTTGAACCTATGCATCAACTTGCAACACTAACACTACCAAATCGAAGCATAAAGAAGATCTTTTGACTTAAACTTTAAACCAAATGCAATGCAATACTATAAATTAATAAATATGATAAACTTAACTTAAAAAGCAATAAAACAACCGAGTATGTTACCGAGATGATGAATTTGTGATGGATGAAAGACATAACTTAATAGAAATGGTGACCGATCAGTTGGCTCCATCCAATTGATAGTACCACTCTAGTTGGGTTCCAGATAAGCTCTCTTGAAAAAAGTGGATCCATAGCATCTTGTCAGCAGTATGAGTCTGAATCTTCCTCACGTAGGAATTTAAGTGCAGTTTAGGACATGAGACTCTATCATACTTAGCAAAGGTTGGAGCCTTGAATTTCTGAGGAATGACAACCCCTGAGATGAGTCCTAGATCCTCAAAATCTAGCCCAGGTACCTTATGAATTTCCATGGCTTTGATACGTTCTTCCAGCAACTTGTATTTGTCATCAGGATGTTCATCCTCATGGTAATAGTCCTCTTCTTCTTTGGAGGGCTTGGCAGAATCATGGTTACTTTTTTCATTAGTTTTGTTACTAGCATTATCATCTTGCTCATCGTCGTCACTGTCTTCAGAGACTTCGGCTTCCGTGAGTTGCAAGATCGGTCTACGCTTTTTCCCCAGAGTCTTCTTGCCCTTCTTCTTCTTCTTGGTAAGAATGGTCTTCAGCTCTTCTTGCCCCTTGGACAAATTCAGAATCAAGTCTTGGAACTCAGCATTTTGAGCTTGGAGGTCTTTAACTGATTGCTCGAGATTCATGGTGCTGAAATAAACAGCGAGGAGGGATGAGAAACCTGCTATGAAAACCTGTTATGCGATGTTATGAATGCAAATGCAATGTTTTCAGGGATCTTTAGGAAATTTAGTTTGCGACATTTAGACATTGAATCAGTCACAGCTTCGTCTGAAGGATCTTGGCTTTTGTCATTAGGCGTCCTTCTTTGAGAATCGAGCTCACCGTATCCAGTGGGTCATGGCCTCTGATTCGGGATACTTCTGAATTGGAAGGTACATGGCTAGAGGAAAATAAATCCTCTTGCCCCTCGATAGGTACCGAGTCTCTGAATTGGAAGGTGTGTGGCCAGAGGAAAATAAATCCTCTTGCCTCTAGGTAAGAGTTCAGTCCTCGATAAGAGCACCTGAAATTGTGCGCCCTAAATTCCTAAGATCCTTGAAAGGGTTAGTTAAATCATGTTATGCTTATGATGTCATGATGTTATGCGAATGCAATGCATCAGGCAAAGCGTAAGATAGTAAGGACGAGTGAGTCCCACAGGAAAACCTGCAAGAAAACCAAAGGGTTAGTAGCAAGCACAGACAAGTCACACAAGTGTCCTTAGGTTTAAAGGCTTGCATGAAGTTCGTAGGTAAATACCCTTCCCACTGAATTTAAGTTGGTTCAACCTGTCCTAGAATAGTAACCGGGTTCTATGTGTTAGAACAAGATTTGTTCTGATCAATATTCTTAGTTTTGATGATAACAAGGATATGAATTTTGTGTGAGATAATGTGGTACTCTAATACATTGCAATTTCCATTTCAGGAAATATATATAAAGAGTATGCACAAATCAGCGCTCAGAAGCTTTGTCTCAGAAGGTTCAGCATGCAACATCAGAACATGGTCTGGCAAGACATCAGAAGATGGTCAAGGCAGAATCAGAACATGGGTCTATGGAAGCATCAGAAGAACTTGAGGTCAGAAGCAGAAGCACTGAAGTTCTCATGGTATCACGCTCAGAAGCACTTCAAGGTCAGAAGACAAGAAGATGCTATGCACCAAGCTGTTTGACTCTGATGATATTCAAATATTATATTCAAACATCAGATCAGAAGAAAGTACAGGTGGCAGGCTACGCTGACTGACAAAAGGAACGTTGGAAGCTATTAAAGGCAACGTCAGTAGACACAGCGTGAACAAGGCTCGAGGTAGTTGACAAAAGCGTGAAACATTAAATGCAAAGCTGTACGGAACACGCAAAGCATTAAATGCGCCCAACGATCATCTTCTCAAACGCCTATAAATATGAAGTTCTGATGAGAAGCAAGGTTAAGAATTCTGAACGAAATTATTCTGAAAGACTTGCTGAAACGCTGTTCAATTCAAAGCTCAGAAACTTCATCTTCATCAAAGCTCACTACATTGCTGTTGTAATATATTAGTGAGATTAAGCTTAAACGTTAAGAGAAATATCACTATTGTGATTATAGCTTTTCAGAAGCATTTGTAATACTCTTAGAATTGATTACATTAATTTGTAAGTAACTAGAGTGATCAAGTGTTGATCAGGATACTCTAGGAAGTCTTAGCTTGTGTCTAAGCAGTTGTAATTAGAGTGATCACGTGGTGGTCAGGATACTCTAAGAAATTCTTAGCTTGTGTCTAAGCATTTGTTCCTGGAGTGATCAGGTTGTGATCAGGATACTCTAGAAGACTTAGTCGCGGACTAAGTGGAAAACCATTGTAATCTGTTGCGATTAGTGGATTAAATCCTCAGGTGAGGTAAATCACTCCGTGGGGGTGGAATGGAGTAGTTTAGTTAACAACGAACCAGGATAAAAATAATTGTGCATATTGTTTTTATCGTTCAAGTTTTTAGACTACACTTATTCAAACCCCCCCTTTCTAAGTGTTTTTCTATCCTTCAATTGGCATCAGAGCGCCGGTTCTAAGGTGCAAGCACTTAACCGTGTTTAGAAAAGATTCAGGAAGAGAAAAACGCTTCAATAAAAGATGGCTGGTGAAATTCCAACAAATCCAGCTGCATCTACATCTGGCTCTGCTGAGCAATACAATGGTAACAATGGTTATACTAGACCACCAGTATTTGATGGTGAAAACTTTGAATACTGGAAAGATAAACTGGAAAGTTACTTTCTTGGTCTAGATGCTGATCTATGGGATCTTCTGCTGGATGGTTACAAACATCCTGTTAAAGCTACTGGTGTAAGGCTCACGAGAAGCGAAATGAATGATGATCAAAAGAAAGATTTCAAGAATCATCACAAGTGCAGGACTGTTTTGCTGAATGCTATCTCTCATGTTGAGTATGAGAAGATATCTAATAGGGAAACGGCCCATGACATATATGAGTCCTTGAAGATGACTCATGAAGGAAATGCTCAAGTCAAGGAGACAAAAGCTCTTGCTCTAATCCAGAAATATGAAGCCTTCAAGATGGAGGATGATGAAGACATTGAGAAGATGTTTTCAAGATTTCAAACTCTGACTGCTGGATTGAGAGTTCTCGATAAAGGCTACACCAAGGCTGATCATGTAAAGAAGATTATCAGAAGCTTACCCAGAAGATGGGGTCCAATGGTAACAGCATTCAAGATTGCCAAGAATCTGAATGAAGTTTCTTTGGAAGAGCTTATCAGTGCCTTGAGAAGCCATGAAATAGAGCTGGACGCAAACGAGCCTCAGAAGAAAGGTAAGTCTATTGCATTAAAATCTAATATTAAAAAATGCACTAACGCTTTTCAGGCTAGAGAAGAAGATCCTGAAGAATCAGAATCTGAAGAAGAAGATGAACTGTCCATGATCTCCAGAAGGGTGAACCAACTCTGGAAGAGCAAGCAAAGGAAGTTCAGAGGCTTCAGAAGTTCAAAGAAATTTGAACGAGGAGAATCTTCTGGTGACAGAAGATCTGACAAGAAGAAGGTTGTCTGCTATGAGTGCAATGAGCCTGGACATTACAAGAATGAGTGTCCGAAACTTCAGAAGGAGAATCCCAAGAAGAAGTTTCATAAGAAGAAAGGTCTTATGGCAACATGGGATGATTCTGAATCAGAATCAGGATCAGATTCTGAAGGAGAGCAGGCAAACTTTGCGGTGATGGCGACAGAAGATGATGGATCAGAATCTACATCAGAATCAGATTCTGAAGAGGTATTTTCTGAACTATCTAGAGAAGAGTTAGTTTCCAGTCTAACAGAGCTTCTTGAATTAAAAGCTCATCTTAGTATCAAATACAAAAAGCTGAAAAAGCAATTTGAATTTGAAACTAAGAAGCTTGAGTTGGAAAATTTTGAATTAAAAGATAAAGTTTTAAAATTATCCAATAATGTTGGATCTCCTTCTGATTCAGAAAATTCCACTCCTAGTCTGAATCATATTATGAAAGAATATGATTTAAGTTTCAGGAAGTTCTTATCTAGAAGTATTGGCAGAAGTCAGCTAGCTTCTATGATATATGTTGTGTCTGGAAACAAGAGAGTTGGCATTGGTTATGAGGGTGAAATCCCATACAAGCTTGAATCTGTGGATGATATGAAAATATCATACAAGCCTCTGTATAACCAATTTAAATTTGGCCACTCCCATGATATTAAGCACACATCACATGCACAAAGTTTTCACATAACACACACCAAGAAGCGTGTGACACAACCTAAGAAATATCATGGAACTCAGAATAAGAAATATCATGCTGTTCCTCCTGTTAAATATTTTGCTAAACCCAAGTTCAATCAGAACTTGAGGAGAACTAACAAGAAAGGACCCAAGAAATTGTGGGTACCTAAGGAGAAGATAATTTCTGTTGCAGATATCCTTGGCCGCAAAGAGGACAGAAAGCAAAATGTCATGGTACCTGGACTCTGGGTGCTCGCGACACATGACGGGAAGAAGGTCTACATTCCAAGACCCGGTGCTTAAACCAGGTGGAGAAGTCAAGTTTGGAGGAGATCAGAAAGGCAAAATCATTGGCTCTAGAACCATAAGTCTTGGTAACTCTCCTTCCATAACTAATGTACTTCTTGTAGAAGGATTAACGCATAACTTATTGTCCATAAGTCAATTAAGTGACAATGGTTATGATATAATCTTCAATCAAAAGTCTTGCAAGGCTGTAAGTCAGAAGGATGGCTCAATCCTATTTACAGGCAAGAGGAAGAACAACATTTATAAGATTGATCTTTCTGATCTTGAGAAGCAGAAGGTGACTTGTCTTATGTCTGTTTCTGAAGAGCAATGGGTCTGGCACAGAAGATTAGGACATGCTAGTTTAAGAAAGATTTCTCAAATTAACAAACTAAATCTGGTCAGAGGACTCCCAAATCTGAAATACAAATCAGATGCTCTTTGTGAAGCATGTCAGAAGGGCAAGTTCTCCAGACCTGCATTCAAGTCTAAGAATGTTGTTTCTACCTCAAGGCCGTTAGAACTCTTGCACATTGATCTGTTTGGCCCAGTCAAAACAGCATCTGTCAGAGGGAAGAAATATGGATTAGTCATCGTTGATGATTATAGCCGCTGGACATGGGTAAAGTTCTTGAAACACAAGGATGAGTCTCATTCAGTGTTCTTTGAATTCTGCACTCAGATTCAATCTGAGAAAGAGTGCAAAATCATAAAGGTCAGAAGTGATCATGGTGGCGAATTTGAGAACAAATTCTTTGAGGAGTTCTTCAAAGAAAATGGTATTGCCCATGATTTCTCTTGTCCTTGAACTCCACAGCAAAATGGAGTTGTAGAGCGAAAGAATAGGACTCTACAAGAAATGGCCAGAACCATGATCAATGAAACCAATATGGCTAAGCATTTCTGGGCAGAAGCAATAAACACTGCGTGTTATATTTAGAATAGAATCTCTATCAGACCTATTCTAAATAAGACTCCTTATGAATTGTGGAAGAACAGAAAGCCCAACATTTCATATTTCCATCCTTTTGGATGTGTATGCTTTATTCTGAATACTAAAGATCATCTTGGTAAGTTTGATTCTAAAGCACAAAAGTGTTTCCTTCTTGGATATTCTGAACGCTCTAAAGGCTACAGAGTATACAATACTGAAACATTGGTTGTAGAAGAATCAATCAATATTAGGTTTGATGATAAGCTTGGTCTTGAAAAACCAAAGCAGTTTGAGAATTTTGCAGATTTTGATATTAATATATCAGAAGCAGTAGAACCAAGAAGCAAAGCTGCAGAAGCTGGCAGTCTCAGAAGCAATGGATCAGAAGATCAAGTTGCTGCATCTTTAGAGAATCTGAGAATCTCTGAAGAACCTACAGTCAGAAGATCACCTAGACTTGCTTCAGCTCATTCAGAAGATGTGATCCTTGGAAAGAAAGATGATCCCATCAGAACAAGGGCATTCCTTAAGAACAATGCAGAATGTCAATTAGGTCTTGTTTCTTTGATCGAGCCAAATTCTGTTGATCAAGCTCTAGAAGATCTAGACTGGATAATTGCCATGCAAGAAGAACTAAATCAATTTACAAGGAATGATGTATGGGACTTGGTTCCTAGACCAAAAGGATTTAACATCATCGGTACTAAGTGAGTTTTCAGAAACAAGCTAAGTGAGAAAGGAGAAGTGGTAAGAAACAAAGCCAGACTGGTTGCTCAGGGTTATAGTCAGCAAGAAGGGATTGATTATACAGAAACCTTTGCACCAGTGGCCAGGTTAGAATCTATTCGTCTATTAATTTCTTTTGCCACTCAACACAACATCACTCTTTATCAGATGGATGTTAAGAGTGCCTTCTTAAGTGGTTACATAGATGAAGAAGTTTATGTTCACCAACCTCCTGGTTTTGAAGACTCCATGTCTCCAAATCATGTTTTTAAATTAAAGAAATCATTATACGGATTGAAACAAGCTCCCAGAGCTTGGTATGAACGTTTGAGTTCTTTCCTTCTGGAAAATGGTTTCACTAGAGGAAAAGTGGACACTACTCTCTTTTGTAAAACATTTAAAAAGGATATTTTAATTTGTCAAATATATGTTGATGATATTATCTTTGGAACATCTAATGCTACACTTGGAAAGGAGTTTGCTGAGTCTATGCAGGCTGAATTTGAAATGAGCATGATGGGAGAACTCAAGTACTTCCTTGGGATTCAAATCAACCAAACTTCAGATGGAACCTATGTTCATCAAACGAAGTATGTGAAAGAACTTCTGAAGAAGTTTAATCTTTCTGAAAGCAAAGAAGCCAAAACTCCTATGCATCCAACATGTGTACTGGGTAAGGATGAGGTAAGTAAGAAGGTAGATCAGAAGTTGTACAGAGGTATGATTGGATCTCTTCTATATCTAACTGCTTCTAGACCTGACATTCTCTTTAGTGTTTGTTTGTGTGCTCGATTCCAATCAGATCCAAGAGAATCTCATTTAACAGCGGTTAAGAGAATTCTAAGGTATCTGAAAGGTACTACTAATGTTGGTTTAGTTTACAGAAGATCTAAAGATTACAACTTAGTAGGATTCTGTGATGCTGACTATGCTGGAGATAGAATAGAAAGAAAGAGCACTTCTGGAAGTTGTCAATTTCTTGGAAGTCATCTAATCTCATGGTACAGCAAGAAGCAAGCTACTATTGCCCTCTCAACAACAGAAGCAGAATATGTTGCTGCTGCTGGTTGTAGCACACAAATGCTCTGGATGAGAAGTCAGCTGGAAGATTATCAGATATATGAGAGTAACATTCCTATTTTCTGTGATAATACTTCTGCTATATGTTTATCTAAGAATCCTATTTTACATTCAAAAGCTAAACATATTGAGATTAAACATCATTTCATAAGGGAATATGTTCAGAAGGGTGTTATATCTTTAAACTTTGTGGATACAGACCATCAATGGGCTGATATCTTTACAAAACCCCTTGCTGAAGATAGGTTTAAGTTCATTCTGAAGAATATCAGTATGGATTTATGCCCAGAATGAGAAGATGAGAAGATCTTGTGTATGAGTATCTTCTGAAATGAAATTGGATATTTTATAAGAAGTTCTGTTTGAAATCAATTAGAAATTGTGATTCAGTTATTACTAACGTTTCATTGTCTAAGTTGATTCAGAATCTCTTTAAAAGCAAAACAGCTATAACTGGCTATCCAGATGGTAAACACGTGTTCACTATTCCTGGACAAGCGTGCGTGCAGTTGAGGGGACGTCTACTTAGGTAACTGTGCAAATCTCGTCTTTTGTCATTATTATCTCTCCTCACGTCAAATAACATTAAATGCAATTCATCATTTCTTTTATTGTCCTTTATGTTTTTATATCCGTCAAACGTTTCCCTTCCCTAGAACGTTTTCCTTCCCCACATTCCCTCTATTTATTTCTCCATTTCTTTGCTTTCTTCAATCAATCTTTGTGCTCTCGCTTTCCTTCTCTCACTTTTCTATGAATATCTTTTTCATAAACCCTAGTTCATTCTGCATCGATCTAGCGTTTATCATGAATCCTTCGCCTAGTTCTCTTCATCAAAACTTTAAACCAGTTGAAGAAACTAAGTCTCAACAGTGGCTGATCTATTTGAATAGAATGGATGGAAGGGTTAATAGGCTACAGGATGAGAAACATATCTCGGGATGGCATTCCAAATTTTTCTCAAGTCAGATCTCTTCTTTGATGCTGTTATCAACATCTGTCCAAAGGAAGAAGACTTTCTTGAGATATTGGATGAAGTTAGGTTCCAATAAGGACTTAACTTCTATGTTAAGGGAAAGCCCATCTGAGAATACGCTCTCTCCTGGTGAACTGTTCTCAGTTCCTCTTTTGTATTCATTTACTTCTTTCTCTGGGAGCTGCTCAAGCATGCAGAGTTTCAAGATTTGATGACCAAGCAAGAGCAAGAACAAGCTGGGATTCACGATATGCTGGCTTAGATTAGGACTAGGCTAGGGTTGTAGGCTTTGTGTCTTTGTAGTTTTCTTTCCTTGTTGCATCTGTTTTCCTGCATTCCTCTTTTGTAATCCTTCTTGTTAAAATCAATGAAAAGTTATTTATGTTTCTTTCCTTTTGTCTCTTGCTTTACATCTGAATCTTTTATGTTTTTTGATGTTATGACAAAAAGGGGGAGAAAATATATGATAAATGATCTGATTAATATTATCAGTTACCGAGTAAAAAGGCTCCACATTTACTAACAGAAGCTGCAAGCTTCATATGTTTTTAAGTTGTGTTGTTGCAGGAATCAAAGATTCAAGATCAATATGAGAAGCAACAAGATGAATCAAGTTCTTGGATTCTTGAAGCAAGCTGAGTGCTAGGAAGCTTCAGAATCAGAAGCAAGAAGGAAGAATGATCAGAAATTCTGATAATAGAATATGATCCAAATCATTGTCTATTTGCTCTGATACATTGTCTATTGGATCTGACATATTCTATATGGCTTATATGGCTCTGATACATATTTTGTGTTCTGATACACATTTTATGTTCTAACTCATTCATGCTGACTTTTGTCGTTTAGTTTTGTTCTGTAACATTTCAGGATGTAGAGATGCTCTGATGATGCTCTGGTACATTCAACAATGTTCTGATACAATCTAGCATGAAGTGATGTAAGAAGAAATTCAAAGCTCTGAAGCTATCCAAGGGAAGCAGAAATCAGAAGCTGTGAATGTTCTAAAGATCCAGAAAACTCAAGTTCTGAAGCTGTCCTAAAAAGGAAGCATGAATCAGAAGCTGTGAATGGTCTGAAGATCAAAGAAATTCAAGTTCTGAAGCTGTCCTAAATGGAAGCAGGAATCAGAAGCTGTGAATGTTCTGAAGATCAAAGAAATTCAAGTTCTGAAGCTGTCCTAAATGGAAGCAGGAATCAGAAGCTGTGAGTGTTCTAGGGATCTAAAGAAATTCAAGTTCTGAAGCTGTCCAATGGAAGCAGAGGTCAGAAGCTATGAATTATCAGAAGACAGAAACTTATGTGATCGTCTCTACCGAAATAATCAGGGAAGTCTTTTATTATTAAAAGTTCTTCGAGTATTTATTTCAGGGGGAGATTATTCATCTCAGGGGGAGATTGTTAATCTCAGGGGGAGACATATTCACATGCTTATGCTATAGCTGTGTAATTTGTCTTTAGCCGTCTGCTCTTTCTGATTGCAAATTCATATCATTTATATATGTTTTTGTCATCATCAAAAAGGGGGAGATTGTTAGAACAAGATTTGTTCTGATCAATATTCTTAGTTTTGATGATAACAAGGATATGAATTTTGTGTGAGATAATGTGGTACTCTAATACATTGCAATTTCCATTTCAGGAAATATATATAAAGACTATGCACAAATCAGCGCTCAGAAGCTTTGTCTCAGAAGGTTCAACATGCAACATCAGAACATGGTCTGGCAAGACATCAGAAGATGGTCAAGGCAGAATCAGAACATGGGTCTATGGAAGCATCAGAAGAACTTGAGGTCAGAAGCAGAAGCACTGAAGTTCTCATGGTATCACGCTCAGAAGCACTTCAAGGTTAGAAGACAAGAAGATGCTATGCACCAAGCTGTTTGACTCTGATGATATTCAAATATTATATTCAAACATCAGATCAGAAGAAAGTACAGGTGGCAGGCTACGCTGACTGACAAAAGGAACGTTGGAAGCTATTAAAGGCAACGTCAGTAGACACAGCGTGAACAAGGCTCGAGGTAGTTGACAAAAGCGTGAAACATTAAATGCAAAGCTGTACGGAACACGCAAAGCATTAAATGCGCCCAACGGTCATCTTCTCAAACGCCTATAAATATGAAGTTCTGATGAGAAGCAAGGTTAAGAATTTTAAACGAAATTATTCTGAAAGACTTGCTGAAACGCTGTTCAATTCAAAGCTCAGAAACTTCATCTTCATCAAAGCTCACTACATTGCTGTTGTAATATATTAGTGAGATTAAGCTTAAACGTTAAGAGAAATATCACTGTTGTGATTATAGCTTTTCAGAAGCATTTGTAATACTCTTAGAATTGATTACATTAATTTGTAAGTAACTAGAGTGATCAAGTGTTGATCAGGATACTCTAGGAAGTCTTAGCTTGTGTCTAAGCAGTTGTAATTAGAGTGATCACGTGGTGGTCAGGATACTCTAAGAAAGTTTTAGCTTGTGTCTAAGCATTTGTTCCTGGAGTGATCAGGTTGTGATCAGGATACTCTAGAAGACTTAGTCGCGGACTAAGTGGAAAACCATTGTAATCTGTTGCGATTAGTGGATTAAATCCTCAGGTGAGGTAAATCACTCCGTGGGGGTGGACTGGAGTAGTTTAGTTAACAACGAACCAGGATAAAAATAACTGTGCATATTGTTTTTATCGTTCAAGTTTTTAGACTACACTTATTCAAACCCCCCCTTTCTAAGTGTTTTTCTATCCTTCACTATGGTGCTCATATCCCTGATCTTTCTCGCGGGCATTGTGTCAACATGGCACTCGATCGGCCAGCCAAAAGCATCCCTAGAGTCCAATCTCAATGAGTGTAGCATCGAGTATCAACCGGCTTCAGTCAGGAATCCAAAGCCAGCTATCTCTCTACTTCCTATAAGCCAAAGTCAAGTTCAACTAAGGTTCTAAGTGTTAGAACAAGAATTGTTCTGATCAATATTCTTATTTTTTATGATAACAATGTATATGAATTTTGCTTGAGACAATGTGGTACTCTAATCCTATGCAATTTCCATTTCAGGAAATATATAAAGAGTATGCACAAAATCAACGCAAGAAGCACTGACTCAGTAGGTTCAAGTATGCAACATCAGAACATGCTCTCGCAAGACATCAGAAGATGGTCAAGCAGAATCAGAACATGGTCTATTGAAGCATCAGAAGAACTTGAGATCAGAAGCAGAAGCACTGAAGTTCTCATGGTATCACGCTAGAAGCACTTCAAGGTCAGAAGACAAGAAGATGCTCTGCACCAAGATGCTATGACTTTGATATATTCAAACGTTGTATCTACAAAGATCAGATCAGAAGCAAGTACAAGATGGCAGGCTACGATGACTGACAAAAGGAATGTTAGAAACTATTAAAGGCAACGTCAGTTAAAGTAGGAAAGGCAAGGCTCGAGGTAGTTGACAAAAGAGTGAAACATTAAATGCAATGTTGTACGGATCACGCAACGCATTAAATGCTCCCAACGGTCATCTTCTCAAACGGCTATAAATAGAAGTTCTGATGAGAAGCTGAATACAACACTTTGCGCAAACATACAGAAATGCTGTCAAATTCAAAAGCTCTCAAACTTCATCTTCAACCTCACTTCATTACTGTTGTAATATCTTAGTGAGATTAAGCTTAAACTTTAAGAGAAATATCACAGTTGTGATTATAGCTTTTTAAGAAGCATTGTATAACTCTTGTAAGAATTTGTTTACATTCATTTGTAAAGAACTAGAGGAGATCAAGTTGTGATCGGATTCTCTAGAAAGTCTTACAAGATGATATTTATCTTGTAAATTAGTGATCTATGTTCAATTCATGGTTTTATCACTCCCTAGGATTACTAACCACGCAGTTTAAAATTGCGGAAATTAAAGGCGGAAAAATATAAAGTCCTACGCTATTACAATAAACACCTGCGGGGATGGGGAAATTAAAAGACGGAAAAATAAGAGGGATAAATAATTAATTTAAATATCTTGAATGCCTTGATCTTCCTCGAACTCTGAAAATTAAAAGGAAAATAATAAGGGATTAGTGTATGATTGATTCATGGGCTATTGACGTAAACCCTATTTTTAATCAAGAGGCGAAATAAAAATAAAGTGATGTTTAAACAAAAGAAATTAGAAACTTAGCTCTTTTTGATCTGGTAGGGCGCGTGGCTGAAAGATCTTGATTAACCTTAGCTGGGATCTAGTGTGGTTGGATCTTGAGGGAACATGGTAGTCTTGCGTGCTGGAGCCTTGGATCTGGGCGTGTAGAGATCCAGTGGTGAGATACTGAGAGTGCATCAGTGGGCGTGTTGGCTGGGGAGCACAGGATCGGTAGCATATTAGTGTGTAAAAAAATAACTGTCTTGGCCAGGTTTCGAACCCAGACCATGCATCTTGCAAACGTTACTGTAACCACTGCGCTGTAAATAATTAGTCATCATATAAACAAACAACAAATAATATATATGAAAAATAAGTATAAATGGAAAAGTCAAACTAATGTCAAACTGGGGTCCACGGTGGTACGCGTGGCCAGCGAGGATAGGAGTAAATGGCACGCCTGAGTTGACCCTCCAATGAGAGCATGAGCGCGTGAAGAGAGAGACTCATTCTCTTCTGACCGACCAATGATAGGTTCACGCGTGGAACGAGGACAGTCATAGGGACAGTACATCTTCTTCTTCCTTGGACAACCAAATTAGCTACGATTTTCCCTTGAAATAGCTACGGTTCCTGCAACTAGTTTTCGTAGCGAAACTTCCAGACCTTCGAACCGTCAAAAAACGCACAAATGGAACAAATAGACAACCCAGATAGACTAATTATTACGTTTTGAGTTTAATGGCATGGTTTTCATGTCTCGAAGACGGATCCAATGCGCTACACGAGACCTTACAGTCGTGATGCCCTAACAATGGTGTCACACGATTTGGCCATGATAAATTCCAAAAGATGATCCTATCCTGTTCCACTAAACCTCATGAACACATTAGCATAGTTATCTTTATTCAAAATACGATAAAAAAAGCAAAACGATGATTGATAAAAGTATGAAGTAAGTGCTTATGCATGCGATGATTCGTCACGTATTGGCCATGGAACCTGACCTATACTCACTCTATTACACCTCAGGAACACGTTTATGCGCTTGGAATTGATTGAAAACGGTTGGAGATAAGAATGCGAGTTGCCCTAGTTTCTTGCAAAATTTCCTTCTCCTAGAACCCTATCTCCTTGGCTTTTTTCGTCCCCCCTTGCCTCTGATAAGCTTGTGTATATATAGAAGAAAGATTAGGGCAACATATATGAGTCAAATCCAAGTGATTGGAATAAGGGAGATTTGATTTTCCAAACATGTGAATCTTTCTATTTTTGGACCTAAACTTGCTCAATCACGCTTCCACGAATTTCCAGTGATTTATCATGATTTGGAGACTCAATATTTGATACAAAAATAAACTCATTCATCCCTTTAATATTTCCCATGATTATGTTAGATTTAATTTGAATTTTTAATGAATAAAATCCAAAATAAATGGAATAAAAATAGTAAAATTAAGGGAATGAAAACATGGGCCTTTTCCAAACTCAAAATCACGTGGGAAGTGCAACATCATAGGCCCATTACTCAAAAAATGAAATTCACCAATTAGGGCTTCATGTAAATTCTCAAAAATCGACCAACTTGCGCAAGCCATAACTCATTCAATATTTATCATATGGAAGTGTTCTAGGACTTTTTGGAAAGCCCAAGATTTCCTCTAAAAGCCACTTTGGAACATATTTTCCATTTGGAGATTTTATCTTGATGATATTGCTCCTGACAAAAAACAGCTTTTTGTGATCTTCTAGAAGGACCTGTAATGTTTTGGCCTATATCTCTCAAATGAACATTTTTAGACTTGGCATGTGAGAGACAAAGTTGTAGAGAAATTCAATTTCCTTCAAAATGAGCTTTGGATGGGAAATTTCTGATGTTCCATGTGAAAGTTATGGCTGGTCAAAGTTGGGTTGAGTTTCTCCTTAAAAACCCTAATTTAGAAACTTAGGTTTTCGATGATTTTGGAGCTTTTCTTGATGAATCATGATCAACCTTTGATCAAATGATGAATCTAACATTAAAATGTTGACATTGACCAAAAATCAGAAATTTTGACTGTACTTTGACCCTAGTTGACTTTTAGGTCAAATCAGTCGACTGTTGACTGTTTGAGCAGTTGAGTGAGCAATCTTATGGATCAGAGCCTGAAACTTGGCATGAGGATCTTTTGAAGCATATGAGAGACCATGGGATCCATTTAAGGTCTTAGAACTTGATTTTACTTTTAGGAGAATCAAAACCCTAGTTTAGAGGTTGTTGTTTAGGAGAGAGAGACTGCATGCTTCTTTCCTGTGTATCTTTGAGCATTTTGAAAGTCAGATGGATTGAAATATGAATAAATATGATGGGCAAATTTTGGGGTATGACAACTGCCCCTGTTCAATCATCTTAAACCTACAGATATAGATTGACTTGTGTGCCTGTCGGAATCTGAAGGTAGAAGAGGATTGAAAACTAGAATACCCAGGAATTTGCCCTGGCTGAAGCAGGGACTTTTGCCGGAGACGGGTTTAAAGATGCCATCCAAGTGTTGGAAAAGGTGTATGAGACGGGCTTAAAGATGCCATCTGATTTGGATAAATATGAAAGTCATAATAAGTCGTACGTTAGACTATATCCGAGCTTGAAGTATTGAAAGGCGTTTGTTAGAGATGGGCTTAAAGATGCCATCCTGGCGTTGCCAGAAAGTTTATCGGAGATGGGCTTACAGATGCCATCTGGATGTTGGTAGTGTGAAGTGAATTAATTGTAGTGACTCTATTGTCATTACTCCATTGTCGTATTGTCGTGACTCGATTGCCATGACTTCATCGTCGTGACTTCATTGCCATGATTGTTTCTGAACTGAATACCGAGATTAGATATGTGACTCAATTGTCGTGACTCCATTGTGGTGAATTTATTGTCGTGACTCTATTGTCGTGATTTAGTTGTCGTGACTCCATTGTTGTGATTCCATTATCGTGACTCAGTTGTCGTGATTCCATTATCGTGACTCAGTTGTCGTGATTCCATTATTGTGACTCAGTTGCCGTGATTCCATTATCGTGACTCAGTTTTCGTGATTCCATTATCGTGACTCAGTTATCGTGACTTCATTGTCGTGACTCAGTTGTCGTGACTTCATTGTCGTGACTTCATTGTCGTGACTCAGTTGTCGTGACTTCGTTGTCGTGACTCAGTTGTCGTGATTCCATTATCGTGACTCAGTTGTCGTGATTCCATTATCGTGACTCTGTTGTCGTGATTCTGTCATCCTGACTCAGTTGTCGTGACTCCATTGTCGTGGTCTTTTCTGAATTGAGTGTCAAGATTAAATCTTTGAATGTTGATCATGTCAGTACCGTTCGTAGTAATTGAATTAGATCTTTGGAGATATTGTTTATCTGCTTGTACCCGTATCCTAAAAAAGGTAAAGTTAGTCTCTATGCAATGTCATGATGCATGTATTATGTGATGAGTCTCTCAAAATAAATGAGAGACTTGTATGAGACGCTATGTGCAATGTATGGATATGTATATGATATACAGTGCATGATTGTGATTTATGCTATCTGGAGGAATTTTCTTGACTGAGAAAATAAATCTCTATATCATTGTGATTTTAATGTCTGATCTTGTCTGGAAGATGTTCAGATGGGGATTTATGATTTCTTCTTGGGGATGAGAGTTGTTCGAATGATTGATCTTGATGTGCCCTGACTGGGGATAAGAGAGCTGAATGACTTTGTCTGGAGAAGAGAATAGTATCGGGGAACCGGCAGTGTCGAAGATGTAGACTCAGTTGAGGAACCAAGTCTTTGTTGGGACGAGGACATTTGAAGATATCTTCTTAATGATTACTCTATGGGGATATGATCTTGTGAAACCGGCTTTGTGGGAAGACATGGATGTCTTGAACATTGCCCCCAGTATTATAGTAACTGTCATTCCTGGACTTGTTGGTTGAGGTGTCATCAGGCTTTGCGTAGCTTTGCCCCAGCTATTAGGGAATTTGAAGAGATTCTCCTCGCGAGGACTTTATGAGGTGTGTACTATGGGTGACACGCCCCCAGTAATCATAGACTTAGGGTGATGCCCCATGCTGATTAAGAAGTAGCTGCAGATCCACTTGGGTGTATGCCCCCGGTTGTTTGGAATCTTGAGAGATTCTTGGAAACTTGAGAGATTCTCGGAATCTTGACCTGACTGCCCCAGGTTGATTGGATAACCATGCCATGCCCCTTGTATACATAAGAGACATTGCTTCTGAAGTGGTTTTGTCTGCAAGGGATGACTTTCAGCTATTAGTTGTACCATGTGCAAATTCTTCCTGATGCTAACATTCGAAATTATGTAGCAAAATATGTTTAATAAGGAATTCATGAGATGCAGTGAGTATGTCTATCTTGATTGATTTTTTTGAAAACATTAAAACAGAAGATGTAAGAAGCGTGATGTTTATAAAAACTTGATATCAACTCAGCATTTATGGCAAACCTTAAGGAGTCAGGATACCTTTTGGTGACAGTATGCTTTCGAACTAACCATGCTTCAGTTAGGACTTTCAAGGGTTTTTATGTGGCTTGGTTCACGGTTTAAGAAAAAAAGAATAATGGCTCAAAGTTTATTTGTACCCATCCCCAATATTCGTGATGTTCTTCGATCCTATGCTCAGTTAACTTTGCGTTTCAGCTTTAACAAAGCTTGAAGTATTAACATTGATATTTGATGGTGGTTGAAGCATCTGAAGTTTATTCGGACAGTCAGTAGTCCTTCTTTGTAATTCTTTTTGCTTTGGTCGAGGATTTGTAGTGACCTCTTTTTTTACTTTGATTTTTGTTATCCCTAACTTTTGCCTGAACTGTTTATTTTGTGATTACAGTCAACGGGATGTTTCGACTTTTCGATAAGTCTCCTTCATAGGTTTTGACTTAACAACTTTTTATTTTTGGTGGATATTGACTGCATGACTTACTGGTTGCGGGAACCCATCATTATTTGCATAAACAACAACTAGTACAATTGAGTTAATTGAGTAACTACCCTGCCCCAGGTTGTGATTAAGGGTTTAATTTGTATGAGAAAGAAACTTCTACTTCTTAGGCTCAAAGGGGTTGACGAGGGATTATCATCCTTAAATCTCCACTGTTTAGGAATTGAAACAATGCTTGTACATCGTCAACATAGTCCATTCAAAAGCATACCGTATGAGGTTGCGGTATCATTTTCGTCATCCTCCCTCAAAAGGCTTACAACTTAGCAGGAGTTGAATAAACACAAAACATATGCAAAGTAAATACGCAATTTTAAACGAGCGATAGCGAAATAATTTATTCAAGACAAACATATGCAATGCACTGATGATGATTATTAAAACAGATAATGTCTATCATAAGTCGAATGTTTAAACAAACAGAATAGAAATTTGCAAATGAAAGTAAAACTAATGATCTGAAAGTCCCTTCTTCTAGCCATCCACAACATTAGCAGATACGTTAGGAGTCTCAGGAGGATCAAATTCAATTTCCCCAGCATCGATCATATCTTGGATCTTATTCCTCAATGTCCAGCAGCTATTCGTATCGTGACCAGGACAATCAGAGTGATATGCACACCTCACATTGGGATTATAGCTACGAGCAGAAGTACTAGGATTCTTAGGGGGATCCTTTAAAGTGATCAACTCTGACTTCAATAGGTGCTGTAATGCTTGAGCCAGTGACATATTGATCTTTGTGAATTATCTTTTAGGCATGTCTTACTTGTTTTGACGACCTTTTTGAGGCGCCTGTGTGGAGATCAGAACTGCCCCGACAGATTGGTCATGGTTACTCCTTTTCTAACCATACACATCATTGGAATCTGACTTCTCATTGAAATGCTTATTTGTAGCACCTGAGGATGGAGCCACTTGACTCTTACCACTTCGGATGCCACTCTCGACACGTTCCCAGTCAGTATAAGCTCAGTGAATCCAGATGATGAACTCCCCAGCAAATGACTATAGAAAGAGCCGGTCAGCATGCTCATAAACATATCAACCAATTCTCTATCAGCCAATGGGGGTTGAACTCTGCCAGCCAAGTGTCGCACCCCAATTTTTGACCCGCATATTTCATTCATTTTGATATTATCGCATTCGTATTTAGTGTGCATTCATTCATCGCATTTTTTTTTTCGCATAACTTGAAATTTGACTTTTTTTATTAAAGTCAACAAAAATGGTTTAGATTAAGTTTTAACATTATCTTATTTTTAATTTAGATTTAATTTAGATTAATTTTTAGTTTTAATATTAATTTTACTTTTAGTTTAGATTTAGTTTAAATTAATTTTTATTTTATTTATTGTTATTATTATTATTATATGGTTATCATTGTTGTGATTACTTTTATTTTATGTTCAAATGATCCATAATTCCACTTCCAAAAAAGCCCACAAAGTTCAAAAAGCATGTTGGCCCAATGTACAAAAGAAAACGTCCAAAAACTTATCCTTTTCACCTCTTTTACTACACTGCAATCTGTCCTATAATAATCCAAATCCCTGCTATGCAAGTCCACCATGCCATGCCATGCCATACACAATAAGCCAAATATTACACCAATTTGTCTATAACACAACTGCAGCAAGAAAGCCAAGGTCAGTATACCTCAATTGTTCAAATTTTCCCAAACATTTCCCCCCAATTTCACTTTTCTCTACACTATATATTCAGTATATCAGACAAGCAAAGAGGGAGCCACGAGAAAGATAAAAAATCTGCTGAAACTCCATCTTAACCTCATATCCTCAGACCTTCATCCGCATCCATTCAACTTCTGCGAAAATCCCTCACAAAACCTTCCTCAGAACCATATCTTCAACTTCACTTTTGTTCACCATACTCACACTCACAGAGCCACAAAAACTCACACCATTCCATAACCATCATACAAATACCCTTTACTAAATCACTTTCAACACAGCAGAGCGAATCGATTCATAGCATAACAACATCACTTCACTGAATCATCATCACAACATCTTCAAATATCATTCTCGACACGGCAAACACACGCACGGATTTGCAACAACAGAAGAAGAAACAGAACCACAGAAAGAGAGACGGAGCGGAGCAGACAACGAGCATACCTGAAGGTCGTTTTCGTATCTTTTGTTTTTGTTGATTTCGATTCTTTTAATTTTAAGTACCTTGTAATCTCCAAATCACATTGAAATCCGGGTTTAGGGTTCTTGCTGGGATTTGGGTTTGTATGTTTTGAATGTTTGAATTTCTGTTGTTGAATCGCGCCAAGAGAGGGTCGCTGTTGTTTATCGTGAGAGCTGGAAGTTGACTGAGAGAGAGAAGCGGAAACAGAGAAAGAGGAGAGACCATGAGAATCGTGTGAGCTCGAGAGAGAGATAAGTTTCCCTTGTTGGTGTTTCTGTTTCGCTTAAGTGAGAAAGGAAAGAGAGCAAGAGAGAATGGATCGAGAGCCATGAGAGAAGCAAAGCTCATCTCTGTTTTTTTTTCCAGAAAGTCGTGAAAACACAAACTGAGGAGGGAGGCGGAATCCCCTTAGTTCAATTAGGGTTTTCTTTGGCTAAATGTAGTAATGGGCCACTTTGTAAGGCCCAATTTGTTTTACTTTTACACACACCTCATTCCGTACGCATACCCCACCAGTTTTTTTTATTTTATTTCTTGCTGTTAGATTTTTATTTAATTTGATGGGCCTCACCCCATTTGGTTATCCAACACCTCCATCTTTTTTTGTTTTTGCTTTTTGTGAGCCTATTTATTTTTTAGTTTTATTTAACATTTGTTTTGTTTAATTATACTTTTATTTCTCTTTTATTATTTAAAAATACAAAAAATATTTAGATTAATTTCAATTCAAAGTCAATAAACCTTGGTCCAACGCCAAGTTACAAATAATTTCTCGACCCAACATCGAGTGTTCTTTACAAAGATTCTTTAAACCATACCGAAGATTGAGTGACAAGGGGTGTACACCTCTTGAATACCTCGATTCTTTTGGATTAAAACAACAATAAAAAGCTCATTAATTAAATCGAAAGATCTTGTGACAAGGGGTGAACACCTCTTGAATACCCTGATCTTTTGAAACTAAAACACATTAATAAAATCAAAGTGATCAAGTGACAAGAAGTGCACACCTCTTGAATACCTTCGATCCTTTGAATCAAACAATAAAAAACTTTCTTAATCAAATCAAAGAAATCAAGTGACAAGAAGTGCACACCTCTTGAATACCTTGATTTTCTTGAACCAAAACTCTTTAATTAATCAAAGTGATCCTGTGACAAGAAGTGCACACCTCTTGAATACCTTGATCCTTTGAATCAAAATACATTAATAAAATCAAAGTGATCCTGTGACAAGAAGTGCACACCTCTTGAATACCTTGATCCTTTGAATCTAAAACACTTAATCAAACCGAAAGATCCTGTGACAAGGGGTGAACACCTCTTGAATACCTTGATCTTTTGAATTAAAATACATTAATCAAACCGAAAGATCTTGTGACAAGAAGTGCACACCTCTTGAATACCTTGATCTTTTGAACCAAAATTAATTAATTTGGACAACAAGTGAAAATGGGGCTAGCTCCTGTTCAATACCTTGGGTAAAGACGCGCTAGGTGAACACCTATGCTCAATCCTTTGCTAAATGTCCCTTTAAAACACAACTTCAATTTCATTCAAACATTTTTGCCTTATGGCTTTTAAATCTCTTTTCATAAACGAGACACTTATTCATTTTCAATACGAACATACTTCCACATGTGAAGATCGAACATCTTCCACTCGAATGCGATGATGGCCAAAATCATGTCTTATCTTGACTTAGTCATCCATTCTTGTAGTGATATCATATCCATGTGCGCGTAGTATTTCCATTTGAAAGCGATTGAGTACCTCTCGCTAAAATCAACCAACAAACTTTTCGTGGTTCCTAGCCCGAACTACGATTGCTCTGACTTTCCCATTGCACTAGGGAATACGTAGGCACAAGATACAAACGTCTTGGCGAGCACAATAATAAAAAATCTTTTCTTTTTCTTTCATAATAATAAAAACCTTAAAAAACATTTCTTTCACCTTTTCTCGATTAATAAGCATAAGAACAGAAGAACACAAACATTACGCTAACACTCAAACACTAAACTAACTAAATGGGTCCCATCGAGTACGATGGAAGTGAGGGGTGCTAATACCTTCCCCTTGCTTAACCGACTCCCGAACCCAAATTTGGTTACGAACGACCATCTTATCCGTTTTCTTTTTATCCGTGGGTTTTATCGATATTTTCCCTTTCCTTTTGGAATAAATAAAGTTCGGTGGCGACTCTGTTGTACTTCGAATGCCCGAAAGCGCGTCGAGTCACATTTTTACCGCTACACCAAGTCTCTCCATTTTTGAGCATACTCTTTGAAGCTTTCATTAGGACCCATAGACATGCCTTGTAGTTGCATGCGGGTTGGCGTAAGATCAGTATTGTATTGGAATTACTTATAGAAAGCAGTTGCCAAATCTTCCCATGTATGAATGTTGGCTCCATCCAATTGATAGTACCACTCTAGTTGGGTTCCAGATAAGCTCTCTTGAAAAAAGTGGATCCATAGCATCTTGTTAGCAGTATCCGGCTGAATCTTCCTCACGTAGGACTTTAAGTGCAGTTTAGGACATGAGACTCCATCATACTTAGAAAAGGTCGGAGCCTTGAATTTCGGAGGAATGATAACCCCTGAGATGAGTCCTAGATCCTCAAAATCTAGCCCAGGTACCTTCTGAATTTCCATGGCTTTCACACGTTCTTCCAGCAACTTGTATTTGTCATCAGGATGTTCATCCTCATGGTAATAGTCCTCTTCTTCTTTGGAGGGCTTGGCAGAATCATGGTTACTTTTTGCATTAGTTTTGTTACTAGCATTATCATCTTGCTCATTGTCGTCACTGTCTTCAGAGACTTTCGGCTTCCCTGAGTTGCAAGATCGGTCTAAGCTTTTTCCCCAAAGTCTTCTTTCCCTTCTTCTTCTTCTTCTTCTTCTTCTTGGTAAGAATGGTCTTCAGCTCTTCTTGCCCCTTGGAAAAATTCAGAATCCAGGCTTGGAACTCAGCATTTTGAGCTTGGAGGTCTTTAACTGATTGCTCGAGATTCATGATGCTGAAATAAACAGCGAGGAAGGATGAGAAACCTGTTATGAAAACCTGTTATGCGATGTTATGAATGCAAATGCAATGTTTTCAGGTATCTTTAGGAAATTTAGTTTGCGACATTTAGACATTGAATCAGTCACAGCTTCGTCTGAAGGATCTTGGCTTTTGTCATTAGGCGTCCTTCTTTGAGAATCAAGCTTACCATATCCAGTGGGTCATAGCCTCTGATTCGGGATACTTCTGAATTGGAAGGTACATGACTAGAGGAAAATAAATCCTCTTGCCCCTCAATAGGTACCGAGTCTCTGAATTGGAAGGTGTGTGGCCAGAGGAAAATAAATCCTCTTGCCCCTAGGTAAGAGTTCAGTCCTCGATAAGAGCACCTGAAATTGTGCGCCCTAAATTCCTAAGATCCTTGAAAGGGTTAGTTAAATCATGTTATGCTTATGATGTCATGATGTTATGTGAATGCAATGCATCAGGCAAAGCATAAGATAGTAAGGACGAGTGAGTCCCACAGGAAAACCTGCAAGAAAACCAAAGGGTTAGTAGCAAGCATAGACAAGTCACACAAGTGTCCCTAGGTTTAAAGGCTTGCATGAAGTTCGTAGGTAAATACCCTTCCTACTGAAGTTAAGTTGGTTCAACCTGTCCTAGAATAGTAACCGGGTTCTATAGTGCTCATATCCCTGATCTTTCTCGCGGGCATTGTCTCAACACGGCACTCGATCGGCCAGCCAAAAGCATCCCTAGAGTCCAATCTCAATGAGTGTAACATCGAGTATCAACAAGCTTCAGTCAGGAATCCAAAGCCAGCTATCTCGCTACTTCCTATAAGCCAAAGTCAAGTTCAACTAAGGTTCTAAGGGCGAATTAGTGCTTGTGACACCACGCGGTAGCCAAATGTCTCCTTGATAAAGTCCTACGCTATTACAATAAACACCTGCGGGGAAGGGGAAATTAAAAGACGGAAAAATAAGAGGGATAAATAATTAATTTAAATATCTTGAATGCCTTGATCTTCCTCGAACTCTGAAAATTAAAAGGAAAATAATAAGGGATTAGTGTATGTGTGATTCATGGACTATTGACGTAAACCCTATTTTTAATCAAGAGGCGGAATAAAAATAAAATGATGTTTAAACAAAAGAAATTAGAAACTTAGCTCTTTTTGATCTGGTAGGGCGCGTGGCTGAAAGATCTTGATTAACCTTAGCTGGGATCTAGTGTGGTTGGATCTTGAGGGAACATGGTAGTCTTGCGTGCTGGAGCCTTGGATCTGGGCGTGTAGAGATCCAGTGGTGAGATACTGAGAGTGCATCAGTGGGCGTGTTGGCTGGGGAGCACAGGATCGGTAGCATATTAGTGTGGAAAAAAATAACTGTCTTGGCCAGGTTTCAAACCCAGGCCATGCATCTTGCAAACGTTACTGTAACCACTGCGCTGTAAATAATTAGTCATCATATAAACAAACAACAAATAATATATATGAAAAATAAGTATAAATGGAAAGTTCAAACTAATGTCAAACTGGGGTCCACGGTGGTACGCGTGGCCAGCGAGGATAGGAGTAAATGGCACGCCTGAGTTGACCCTCCAATGAGAGCATGAGCGCGTGAAGAGAGAGACTCATTCTCTTCTGACCGACCAATGATAGGTTCACGCGTGGAACGAGGACAGTCATAGGGACAGTACATCTTCTTCTTCCTTGGACAACCAAATTAGCTACGTTTTGAGTTTAATGGCATGGTTTTCATGTCTCGAAGACGGATCCAATGCGCTACACGAGACCTTACAGTCGTGATGCCCTAACAATGGTGTCACACGATTTGGCCATGATAAATTCCAAAAGATGATCCTATCCTGTTCCACTAAACCTCATGAACACATTAGCATAGTTATCTTTATTCAAAATACGATAAAAAAAGCAAAACGATGATTGATAAAAGTATGAAGTAAGTGCTTATGCATGCGATGATTCGTCACGTATTGGCCATGGAACCTGACCTATACTCACTCTATTACACCTCAAGAACACGTTTATGCGCTTGGAATGGATTGAAAACGGTTGGAGATAAGAATGCGAGTTGCCCTAGTTTCTTGCAAAATTTCCTTCTCCTAGAACCCTATCTCCTTGGCTTTTTTCGTCCCCCCTTGCCTCTGATAAGCTTGTGTATATATAGAAGAAAGATTGGGACAACATATATGAGTCTAATCCAAGTGATTGGAATAAGGGAGATTTGATTTTCCAATCATGTGAATCTTTCTATTTTTGGACCTAAACTTGCTCAATCAAGATTCCACGAATTTCCAGTGATTTATCATGATTTGGAGACTCAATATTTGATACAAAAATAAACTCATTCATCCCTTTAATATTTCCCATGATTATGTTAGATTTAATTTGAATTTTTAATGAATAAAATCCAAAATAAATGGAATAAAAATAGTAAAATTAAGGGAATGAAAACATGGGCCTTTTCCAAACTCAAAATCACGTGGGAAGTGCAACATCATAGGCCCATTACTCAAAAAATGAAATTCACCAATTAGGGCTTCATGTAAATTCTCAAAAATCGACCAACTTGCGCAAGCCATAACTCATTCAATATTTATCATATGGAAGTGTTCTAGGACTTTTTGGAAAGCCCAAGATTTCCTCTAAAAGCCACTTTGGAACATATTTTCCATTTGGAGATTTTATCTTGATGATATTGCTCCTGACAAAAAACAGCTTTTTGTGATCTTCTAGAAGGACCTGTAATGTTTTGGCCTATATCTCTCAAATGAACATTTTTAGACTTGGCATGTGAGAGACAAAGTTGTAGAGAAATTCATTTTCCTTCAAAATAAGCTTTGGATGGGAAATTTCTGATGTTCCATGTGAAAGTTATGGCTGGTCAAAGTTGGGTTGACTTTCTCCTTAAAAACCCTAATTTAGAAACTTAGGTTTTTGATGATTTTGGAGCTTTTCTTGATGAATCATGATGAACCTTTGATCAAATGATGAATATAACATTAAAATGTTGGCGTTGATCAAAAATCAGAAATTTTGACTGTACTTTGACCCTAGTTGACTTTTAGGTCAAATCAGTCGAGTGTTGACTGTTTGAGCTGTTGAGTGAGCAATTTTATGGATCAGAGCCTGAAACTTGGCATGAAGATCCTTTGAAGCATATGAGAGGCCATGAGATCCATTTGAGGTCTCAGAACTTGATTTTACTTTTAGGAGAATCAAAACCCTAGTTTAGAGGTTGTTGTTTAGGAGAGAGACTGCATGCTTCCTTCTTGTGTATCTTTGAGCATTTTGAAAGTCGGATGGACTGAAATATGAATAAATATGATGGTCAAATTTTGGGGTATGACACAAGTAAAGCAGATACATAACACATTAAAAATCAGATGAATTAACAACAACATATTTTGATCTTTGAAAACACACCAACTTTTATTAAATAAGCAACAGAATTACAATTTCAACTTAAATGACATATTATCTCGTCCAACTGAAGACTTCTTTAAAAACAACCAGATACTTTTACCGATTCAACTTAAAAATTCAGCAGCTAGATATAATAACAACACTACAACAACAAGCATTCATCCCCCTGAGTGTTACGTATCAGAGCGAAGACACCGACTCAAACTAATGAAGGCAAGCAACCTTCACTCTGGATTACCTGCACGTTACCAACATATAGGTAAAATTCAAACAGAAGGGGGTGAGATATCAAACAATATAATTGAGTGTATGATAAACAATAAATTAGATCAGATTATATAAAATCACCACTTCAACAATTTTCAAACAACATCCATCATTACAATTCAACAACATAAACATCTTCATAATATAATAACAACCATTCAAATATGCGACACAGAATGTGACTCATACTATGCACATACATGTGGTACCAATGGAGCAAAACTTCCAACTTAAAATCCGCCAGTTAATGGAGGTGTCAATAAGGCATAAGCCTTCAACTTTAAAACAAGGCATCAGCCTTCATCGCAGTTTTCCAGCCCAGACCGTCATAGATATGCAGGTATGTGACTCAATGAAATGGGACATCACAAAATGCAACTTCAACAACAACAACAACAACAACAAATTAAACATCAACGAGGCAAAACCTCTAACTTATATTCTGCCAATAAATAGAGGGAAATCAATAACATCACATCATCGCAGATTTATTATTATAAATTGTTTCATATTTGTCATAGCATCATTACAACAACAGCACAATAATATAATTGCATCTCAACAGTCAGAACAACATCGTCAGAACAATATTATCAACAAGTACTACAACTTTGCATCATCAAAATATCACAGCAGCATCGTAGTATCAATAGAACATTGCAACATGAGACAATAATCATATTTTCTATTAATCATATAACCTTCACACACAATTATATTTTTTGTTAATTTTCTACTATTTAATATTACTACCTCAACAAGTTATTAATATGTTACTACTACCCATGCTACTCTATAATTCAATCTTTATCTCTGTCATTGTCCTACTAACCACCTCCAATTTAAATCAATTCTGTTATTATTAATATTAATTATTTTATTCAATATTAACATCATCTGCAAGTTATTACTACTAACAACTATCTCTGCTACTGATAACTCTACGATTATATTAACTATGTTATCTGCTACTATTTCTACTCTGTAATTTAATTATATAGACCCTGCAGTTTCTTCCTTACAACAACTTACACAATACACCTTATCAAGCAAAATAAATTACCAACACTCTGCATAATTATTCGACAATTCGACTATATTTGGCTAGATAATTCTTCTACTAAATTATTCATATTTCAGTTTTGTTAATGTTCTAATATTATCACTGATAGCTACTGCATATTACCTCTACTAATTCATTCTAATAATGCTATTATTTTACTGTTACTAACTTCTACTATTTTTATGCTACTCGTTATCAGCCACTGTCACAAAATATTCTTGTGATTCCAATACTACCTGTGCTAATATTTCCTTTCTATTTCTCATATACTATTACTAACTTCCATTCATTAGTGTTCTATATTTTAATTAGGGAAATGATACTAATGATGCTAATGCTACAGGATCATGGCTATTATAATAAAATAAAGAAAAGGAGATAAAGTGCTATAGGGTCAGTTATACAAAAGCACCACACCAAATTAGGTGGCCCCCACCCCATCACAAAGGAGCAGGCGCTCCCTATCCTAAATTCAATGGGAGCCAGAGCTCCCTTATCCCTTCCTTAGGGAATGGGCACCCCCTACCAGCTACACAATAGGTGGAAACTGTCACCTTCCCTCACACACACAAGGGAGCGATCGCCCCCTTCGGTCTTATATATATATAAATATATATATATATATATATATATATATATATATATATATATATATATATATATATATATATATATATTTTCTTCTACTCATAGAATTTGCCTAATTTCAGTTTCTCTCTCGATCAATGATAACACGAAAATGTATCACATATTTGGCTTGATTTATATATATTATTTCCCTATTTTATCTTAATTATGTTGCTTTATGTTGGTATTATGCTGGTATTTTCATTGTTTTAGGTATTATGTTCGTTTTGAGGACTATTTGTGAAAAGGAAAGAAATGGAGCTAAAATCACTACTATTTGTGCCTAAAAGATGGAAAAGGGGTGATGAAGCAATAAAGGGGTGCAAAGAAGGCCCAATTGAGCAAACTACAAGTCCAGCCCACGAAGAAGCCAATTGCGCGTGGCCCAAGTCATTCCAGCACGTGGAGACGCACGTCTCCAACGTCTCTATGCCACCTCACCAAAAGGAGACGCACGTCTCCAGCTGCTTCCTAGATCTTCTCCACTTGAGACGCACGTCTCAAGTCGTTCAAAGGCTCTCCCCAAAAAGTGGAGACGCCCGTCTCCGGTCCACTGCCACGTCCCCAAGCTCCAAGCCCACTAAGAGACGCCCGTCTCCAAAAGTACGTGGACCCCGCCACTTTCTCCATTAATTTAGTGGGCAATTCCAAGTCTTCCTATATTTTCTCAACTTCCCACGCATGATCTCCACTACTTCTCACATGATGCTGAAAGGAACTTCCATTTCCATTCACTATAAATAGAGGCTGAGCATTCATTTGAGAGTATCCAAGTTTTAGGCGCGGAAGCGCTATTCATAGTTTTAGGCATAAATTATTACTTTGTAAAAGTGGTAGTTTCTCACATTGAGGAACTACCACACCATTAGTTTTAGGCCTACAATTTATGTACTCTTGGATCACAATCTTGCCGACATTATTTCAAAGCTTCATTCAAGTTTCAAGATTTGTTTTGTTCGTAATTTTATTCAAGTTTGTTCGTCTGCTTTACTTCCAGGTTTATTTATTTGCAATTATTTTAGTTTCTTGTTCTTATAATATTGTTTTATCATTACAAATCTAAATATGCGCTTGTTCATGTTTAATAATTATAATTTCATGTTTAGTAATTATAATTTCATGTTTGTTCCTTTAAGTATGCCTGGCTAATTTATTTAGATGTCAGTACGTAAAGTAATTTAACCGTAGGGATCCGAAATAAATTGGCTTAATTATGTTTTATTAAATATCACTTGTTTTTGGTTTGTATGTCTAATTTAATTAGTAAGTCTTAAAACCAATAGAGCGAAAGTTTGAGGGGTTAAGACGGTCAAAGGTTAAAATCAATAGAGCGAAAGTTTGAGATCTTTAACTGGATAGTAGACATAGGACATTAGTTTTAAGGATGGCGAAAGCGTATTAAAACTAATTAGAACTTATTTATTTTCAAAAAGTGTTTTTACACCCGCGCGGGATGGCGAAAGCGTACGTTAGGGATATTAGCATGTTCCGAGTCAACAGAGCGAAAGTTTGAGATTAGGAGATTTAAGTAGATAACGACTTCATAAAACAAGCATTTTATTAACTATGTTGTTTTCAAAAAGCGTTTCTAAATCTGGTGGGATGGCGAAAGCGTACATTAAGAGTTAGGATCGTAGTCTGAATCAATAGAGCGAGAGTTTGAGAGGAGGACTTTTAAATAATATAGTTAGTAAAGATCTTTAATTTAATTAGAATCTGGCCAATGGAACTTCGGATCACCTAAGTTAGATGAAATACATACTGATATCCGTTTGTTATTATATTTTACCTAGATTTAAGATTTTAGTTTCCCCATTTATAAAAAAACCCAAATATCATTAGCCTTAGCTTTACATAGTAACTTTAGATAACGGTAGGTCAATTTATAGTCCCTGTGGATTCGATATCTTTTAAAACTACACGACACGACTGTGCACTTGCAGTTATCCCGACTAATAGACACGCAAAGTCGCGATCAAGTTTTTGGCGCCGTTGCCGGGGACTATTCAAGTCGATATCGTAACTCGCTGTTACACCGTAGAGACTAAGGCATTTTTTTTTCTTTCTTTTCATTTACTACTATGTATCTGTTTACGGTGATTTCCGGTAAACAACCGCTAGTCTTCCAAACTATAATAAATATGATTTGGTTACTTGCAGGATCGACTAGATTGATCCTAGGACACATAGTCAAGAAGATTGTTATCAATGTTTATTCGAACCATATTCATTATTTGTCTTCTTCAATAAGCGTTGTTCGATTAACAGAACAAATAGTCTTGACAATCACTTTGTTACATATAAATGTGACTTCAACGAAGTGACATGACATAAAAAATTAAAAGGACAATTGAAACGTAAAGAATCTTAAACTGCAGAAATATAAAAGACTTTGAAAGTAAATAGCATGAAAGTAATTCGAAAGTAAATGACGTTAAAGTAAAGATGCAGAAACGTAAATGGCAAGAAGTAAACGAAATGCAGTAATTCTGAAAGATAAAAACAAAAAGATAATACACATGTATTAAAATGGTGGTGTCATACGTACATTTT